>NW_016690273.1:1045275-1100869 GCF_001604755.1 Lepidothrix coronata | reverse complement strand
CCCAGGCTCGAAGGGTCAATGACCTTTCCCAAATCTTCGCTCGCGAAGACTGGCCATTATTATTAAAATGTTAATGTTCTAAAATAATGTGTGTACAGGTAGAATGATTTCTCTTAGTAATCTAAGTGACTGTTCCAGCACACAAACATGTTTGGTAGTTCAAGGGACATTCGTGCCCTTCATTACCATGCTGTCTGAGTGGTTAAAACTTCATGGCACTCTCTGCAAGTAGGAGCCATAATGCAATATATTTCACATATGTTAAGTATGACAATGTTTGTGAATGACACATAATAATAAAAGAGCAGCAAGTCCATAACCTGCCGAGGTCAGCTTAATTTGTGGCTGCTTGCACTCACAGACAGAAAGGGTCAACAAGGTGGTTGGGGGCTGGAGCACATAATTCATGAGGAGATGCTGAGAGAATTACATCATTTTGTGCTTAAGAAGAGAGAGTTAAGGGAGAAAACACTATTGCTATCTCCAGCTACTATGTGGGAAGGAGAAGAGACGACTGAGCCAGACTTTTCTTAGATGTGCGTGGAGATGAGAGGCAATGGACACAAGCTGGAACATCAAAGATCCCAACTAGAAATTAAGAGATTCTTTTTCACCACAAGGATGGTCAAATGCTGCAACAAGTTACCTGGAGATGCTGTGGGTTCTCCACACATGGACATATGAAAAACTCACCAGAATGAGGCCCTGAGCAACCTGATGTATGGTGGCCCCGCCCTAAGCTGGGCTTGGACCAGTTGATCTCCAGAGGTCTGTTAAAAATTTTATCCTTCTAGGAGATGGGCCATACGCCACCAAAACAAAGAATAAATGGGGAAAAAAATAAAAATTAGATTTCTGCATCTTAAAATGGATAGTTAATAAATAAGTGTCAGTTAATAATAACTAGCAGCCAGCAGATGGATGCCAAGATCCTACTACTGCTTCCAGTTGTACTTTCTCTTGTCTTACGTTGTTGCCATCACTGTTACACTCAAAAATTCAATAAGCTCACCAGTTACTTTTCTCCTACCTTCTAGTAAAGGACACACATGAATCAGGGAGCAAGAGTTCACACAAAACCTTAGAAATTACATCACAGAAAGCAGCTGTATGTTGGCAGAGGAAAATTCTATGTGATATAAAGGGCAGTGTGTCTTCCTCTAATAATTTATTTTTTCTTGAAATGTATATGTTTTTTTAATCTCAAAATCAGGGTCACAGCAACCATTCTAGAAAAAAATAATAAAAAAAAATCCACACTAGATTATTTCAGAGAGTGTTTTACAAAGCATTATACATAATGAGAATGTCAAAGATCAGCAAATTGTTCCAATGGACTTTCCATCAAATTAGATTTACAATTACTGAGGGGTTAGATTTGCAAAGAAATGAGCTGACAGTTCAGCATTCTGTGGCAATTGCAGTATTTTCAGTAAGGATTTCAGTTTTATGGTCAGCTTGACAAAACTAGTGTAATTCTGTTTTCCTCAGGTATAGCTTGGTTTATTTATAGCAAGGTCAACTCATTTGAAACATCCTGTATCTCTTTACTCACTAGAGAAATCACCATGCAAGTAATGCTCTGGATGGATGGTGTTTCTCTGTAATAGCAGGGAGTAAGAACCAGCAACCACAGAAACTGCTTCTCTGCCTGTCAGACTTGATATTCAATGCACAAAACATTTTGTAGATAAAAATACACTGAAGCTTATCTCCATGTAATAACAGTGAGCACGCATTTTTCAAAGTACACAGTAGACCCCAAACACAGCAGGGGCTCTGATGGAACTACCACATGGAAGCCCTCATCTAACAATCTGACAACTAAATATATGGTCCAAATCTTCCACACAAACCTGAGGAGATCCGATCCTGCCGCAAAAATTCTGGCCAGGAATTTCTCTCCGCCCCCAAATCCTGTGAGAAAACATTCTGGAGTGCCTCAGCCATCTCTCTTGTCCTCCTGCTCCCCTACATACCTTGCTCTTTGGTAACATAACTTGACTTCAAGCAGAGTAAAATTTCTCAGAATACCTGTTAATGATATAACATCCAAACTATACTTAGGAGTGTGCTTGCACACAGTTTTCTGTGTCTCCTGCCTTCCACAGCTCTCACTTCTCTGCTACTTTTTCGTGAAAGATGCTCACACAGCTTCAGCAAAACCAACAATTAAAATGACTTCCCCAGTGGCACACGCATCTGCACAAATCCTGTTATTGCCTTGCTAGTGTTTCTGTTACTTCCTGCTATTCCTTTGGAAACGACGAATTATTCCTTGTCCCACAAATAGTTTCCACAAGACGTCTGGCATAATTTTTTTTTTATTCAACCTGCTTCTGTACTCAAGATAAGAAACCAACGCACATTTAAATATCTTTAACACCACAGTCTTAAATCAAATCTGAGCAACAAAGCCATGAAGTGTGTTCACAAAAGCCTGGCTTAAAGCCATTGAAAGGACAGCAAGAAAAATGCACCCCTGACAGACACATCCTTGGATAACTAATATGCGCATGCCCGGAGGCAGCAGCTTTTTGGCTGAGCTGATCATCTGTGTACCTGCCTGCCCCCACAAAGTTGTTTTAAATTCACAAAGTAGGTGTCTCTGGCCCCAAGTCGCCTGAGGGCCCAAGTAATTTGTTTCACGTCAAGAGTGTTAAATACACGCTTGAAAACACTGAATTCGAACCAAACTGTACTAACCACAGACATTTTATTCAAGATGCAACATGAAGAGGAGCAGAATCGTTATGCCTTACTGGAGATGTGGAGATTAACAAAGAATATTTAAATAAATACTGTTCTTGCATCCATGGAAGAGGGTGAAAAACCCTGAAAATAGTGAGGGCATCACCACAACAAAATTACATGCCAAGGCCATGACCACCTTTGCACTGTGAGGCAGGAATGAAGTCAAGTTCCCAGAAGTGGGTAGTCATTTTATCTGAGAAGTTGGGGTTTCTGAACTTAATTCAAGGAAACACCAATTTTGAATGGAACTGGCTTGGAGCACAGGCAGAGCGAACACATGAGTTACTGTAACCGAGAACAGTTTGAAATGTGTCATTCAGCACTGACCTCCTCTTCTGTAGCTGACTCCTTAGCACCATGCACTGAGTATCAGATTCCTTGGCCTCATTCTCTGTTGACTAGGTGCCCCTAGAAAGGCGAATTGCTCGTGGAAAAATAATTCAGAAGACGGGTGCAGTGACACGTCTCCTGAATCATCTCCCGACTCATCTCCCTTTCATGCACGAGCAAGTGTGTGCTGACCAGCAATGGTGTCATTTTCCCCTGGGTATGATCAAAATGTTCTGGCATTCTTAATAAGATATGAACTACTGTCAGCTGGGTAGTTTCTTCAAAACACTTAATCTGTGAATGAACTGTGATTGTTGTATTCAAAGATATCATGTATGAAGAACATGGCATCACAAACATGTTCCCCTACTGTCTGTAATGATTAATTTGATTCTTGACTGGCTGTTCAAGAGAATACAGACATTCAGTTAAAATCCCCTCCTCTCTCTCCATCTTACTTCATATGTGTGTACCTCTATCACAGCTGGTGATTAGGACGTGATGGTTTTAAGCACATGTACATTTAATTGATAGGGTATATTATTCATTTAGATTCACCTCTATTCAGTTTAAACAATTTACTTTTAGCATTTTGTGACAGGAACTTATAGTTAATTGAATAATTTTCTTGACTGTTAACAAGTTAACATTTTTATAAGAGCACAGAAGAAAATAGTGAAATCTTGGAAATTTTTCTTCTGAGCGTTGCATTTTTACAGAATTTATTTTCCAGTTATCAATAGAGAATCTGTAGAAGTTAAGATGCACAGTTAAACGTAAATCACATTGTCTAGTGCTGCTTAAATTTGTTCTTTGAAACATCTGCTTTTCAAGCTTTATTTACCTGTCTGGTGATAGTCAGACAAATTACTGCAAGATATTTTTGCCCGAAGAAATGTCTGTCATGTCACAGAACAGACGCAAAGGAAAGCAGCTGATGTGGCTTTTTCTGCAGTATGCTGGGAAAAAACAAGCTTTCCGAGACAAAACAAATACTTTGGTTTTCCATTAGGTCCACAAAGAACGACTCCAGCCAACCCTTTGAACAAATACTATCATGACCGAGTCCCTCATCAGAGGCTTAGCCATGAACAGTTTGACACTGTGTATGCTTCATGCTTGCTTTGCTTGCAGTACCTAAGGGTGCAGTCTTCCTCCCATCTGACTCAATGCACATTTCAAGCTTTTAAATATTTTAACCAAGGCAAAATTACCACCAAGATCCGCTGGCTGACAGAGATGATTCTCAGCCAATACAAACCACTTCTGGGAACTTCTCAGTGTGAGGTGCTCAAAGACGTTTTTCTTAGTATGCAGAACACAAAACCCAGTTCTGAAAAGCAGTGAACAGGTATTTTTCTCATGCACATATGTATGTCGTGGCCTGGTATGCATATAAACATATGCATAACATATCATCAGGAAGACTTCCTGAACTAGATTTATAATCTTTAACGGAAGTCTTTTATCTCAGAGCAAAGAACAAAGTCCAGAAGTATGTACAGCTTGGTGGGAAAGAACAACCCTTGTGCTGGTACATCCCCTGTGGCCAAGTCCAAGCAGCAGAATTTCAGTAAAGATAATATTTATCATCTCAAATCGCACGTTTTGGCATAATGGTTTTTCATGAATGGGGGATTTTTTTTTTAGAGACAAGTTTTATAATCACCTACCACAGAAATCCTTGTTTAAAATGCTGGCAACATAATGGAAAATATTAAAAAATTAAATTTGTTTAGTCCGTAGACTTGCACGGAGAAACAAATACTAAGGGAAGTGCTAGGGAAAGTCTCTCCTTTAAATTCCCAGTTCTCAAAATCTAACTTCAAATTATTCCACCTCTTCATATGGCAACAGCAATGTAGATAAGTTTACTTGAGGAGCAAAACACCACATAGTGTAAGAACTTCAGAGTATCTTCCTTTAAAGAAGCAACAATGTGTAGGGGATCCATGACACAACAAAAGTACAAGTTCAAGGGGTTGCTTAAAGAGACAAAAATGTTGTGAAACACTCCAATACAACACTTTGAAATGTCTCATATGTCCCTTCTGAGGAAAGATAAAAAAATGGTGGCTGTGATTGCTTTTCATAACTGACAACAGCGTTTGATATCAGATCTTCCCTTCTCAGGCAGAGCCCGTGTGAAACAAGCAGCTGTGCATCAAAACCAAAATATTCTTCCAAAGAGCTACAAGAAAGGCCCAAGACATAAAAGGACTGATAATTATAACAGCACAAAACCTAATGAGCTCTGAGTGTAATTGATGGTGAGTTGAACTGTTCTTTCAAATCAAACAATCAAACCATTTTCAACATGTTTAGGGAGAGTTATTCTAGTGCTAACATTTTAATAGTGTTTTTACACCTACATTGTGCAGGAAGTTTTTATTCCCAGAACACCCTGAAAACTAGATGACTCATTTCAATAGGTCACACCTCATGAAACCTTGTAAACAAACTTGAAAATCAATTATAGAAAAAGAGATGTTACACTGGTTCTGGAAATTTTGGAAAAAGCAAAACCATGTTTTCTTCACAGCATTACGTGCTTAGTAACGTTCTTGATACGGGAACATAAACAAAATATTTTAAGAGACTGGAAATACTGTGAAAGGGAGAAAAGAATACGTCCTATGAATGCAAACCTCTTTCCATCCATTTTTCTCATTTCATTTAGCTAATAAACATTGTTAAATCACAGAGATGCAGCCATGACTTTTGGTGCTTCCTACATGAAAGAACGCTCTAAAATTCAGCAGAAAGAGTTACTGTACTTGTGGATGAAATGAACCAGGACCAAGAAAAAGTACTGGATACATTTTTTCTCTCTGTTTGGCAGAACTGGGGAAAAGAAAGGCAGATTTTCAGAGGTTCCTTAGAAGAATAATGAATTAAAATTAGTGTGACCTTCTCTTAGTTATTGCTGTTATTATTAGTAGCAGGAGTAGGAGTACCAGTTTTATTTTACATATATAGCACTCTGTATCATTCAGGAAAATTAGAATTAGTGTTATAAACTGGTGCTTGCTTCCTCCATAGGCTCTCTTACACACTATTTAAAAGAAATTATATGGGATTCTTTAAATAGTGATTCTTTAAATAGCGAGCTCCCTGAATTTCACTATTTCTATTCTTAAGGCATTGAAAGACAGAAGCATACCGACAGAGAAATTAAATACATGCCTGCATATCCCTGTGAATCTTTGATTTTTCTATGTGAAAACCACTCAAGCAGAAACCAGGCTTTAGGAGCTGCTGCTGTTTCCTTGCTGTGCAAAACGCAGCCCGCTGGTGCCCAGAACTGCTGGGTCCCTTCCCCACACTTTGGGAGTTGCCTCCTCCTGGCAGGGAACCAGCTCAGAGCTTTGCCCTGTTCATCCATCAGAGCAGTTAAAACAGCAATGGCACAAGGGAGCTCATGGGTTCTGCTTCATAGTTGGCGTGTGTTCCTTCAACGTTGTAAAAAAGGGGATGTAGAGGCATGAAATGACATCCTCTCTGAGAAGAGTGAGGATGGGAAGAGCTACAAAGGTGAAACTCAGCCCCTCTAAGAAGATCAGCAAGAAGCTTCAACCAGTAAAACCAGATTTCAAAGCACAATACTGGTCAATGCTCTATTCACTGCTGTATGATTAGCAAAAACCAGATGGGCAAAACATATGTATTTTAGGATGCTTTCCCTTTCCCCCCCCCCCTTTTCTTTCTCCAATTAGTTGGTTGCTTTGCTGTTGCTAAATTCCTTTTGTTTTCATGGAATCTCATTTTCTGTCCACTGAATCAAAACCGAAGAAAAGAAGTGAGAAAATGATGGAGCAACTAGGCAGGTAAAATCCTTGTAAATCCTACTCTGAACTGCTTAATATTCTGAATCCCCACTTCAGGGAGATAAAAAATCCTGTTGCATAGTCTGAGTTGCACTGATGTCTGAGCAGGAAGAGTTTACTATAGATTTGGAAGCTTTGCTTCTTAAAAAAGAAAATAAGAGAAAAAGTGAGAAATTAGGATTCTTCTGTTATGCTGGGGTTTTCTAAAACACAAGCCTCACTGATAAACAGAAATGTAAACAAACAGAAATTAGAAGCACTAGAAGTGGTCACAAACTGCTGAAGGTCTCCATTTAATTAGCATTCAAACTACTAGTGAACCGTCTAGCTCATTTTGATTCATTATGAAACACTACTGGAGAAACAGAAAAATAACATAATTCCTAATGATTAAGACTGCCATTATGTATATTTGTATAGGCATCAGACTCTTTTCAAGTTGCTGGGACCAAGCCAGGATTCCAATTTTTGCCTGAAGCAGGCAAGAGCCTCTGCTGAAATGAAACTTTACCATCGTGAACAAAACTAGGCCCTGAGAGTGAGTGTATGCTCAGTTCAACTGCCTGAATATACACACGGGGGCAGAGTCTTCCTCTGCATCATCTGGTGGAAGGGAAGTGCTGTTATATATGTTTGCTATATATTCTTTAACGTATTTCAAGCATCTTGCATAGTACAGTTGTAGCACTGCATTAAGCTCAAGTACGACCTTTTATTTTCTTTAGCACAGGAAGATATAATCGGGACCTATTTAATGGATGGGCCAAGAATCAACTCAATACCTTCTTCACCCACCCACCCTTAACTCCCCCAAACAATCCAGGCCTGAATATTCCCTCACACATTCAATGCAACATGCACAATATTTTATACATGGAGCTACTAGGTTAGACTCACAGAGCCTGAGCACTGTAAGCTGCTATTTGACAGTCTTCACTGATGTGAAGTAGCAAGGAGCCTGGTCAGGGTATAAAAAAACCAAGTAACTTGGATGAAAATGTCTACAGAGGTTATAAACTTCTACCTATTGATGCCTCTCTAGTTGTTTCCAGTAATTCTTCTCTCACTCATGAATGGGGGAGTATTGACAAAGAAAGGTAAAATCCAGACACTTTTAAATTCCCAGGGCCAAAAGTCTGTGTTTCTGATTTATGACTAGATGTGAAAAAGCTGTTCTTTCTCCTGCCTGTGTATCAGAGGGAGTTGGGTGGACTGACCAGGATGTGTGTCCCCTTAGCAGCTGGAGTTTCACACCAGGCACTTCAGTAAGAGCAGAAACCAAACAAGGCATGCTACAAATGAAAACAACTGCAGCAGCTTCATTGCTCAGCTACAGCCTGGGACCTCGAGAGCAGCATGGCCCTCCTTGCTCTCTGCCCAAAAAAGCAGAACACAGCTCCGGTGGGGTGCCAATTTCTGGTATTTACTCTTTCAAGACAATAAGCTGTAAGAGCTCTGCTGATGAAACTCAGGTCACAGCGTCACCTTTGCTGCATGATCTTCCTGGGAGCACGCCTGGATATGAAAATCAGCTTGAATTTTATTCATATCACCAGAAGAAAAAAAGACCAATAAAAAGCCTCTAATGAAACAGCACATTTTCCCAAAGAAAAACCAAAACCAAAATGAAAACCCAACCAAAACCCACTATAATAATTATATTCTTTAATGCACTATATACAATTCCTATTTTTATGGCTTCATTCACGGATTTTGTAACTTCTGAATACTGAAAAATGTGGGGATTTTTGGTGGGAAAAGACAATGCATCTGCATAAATTATTCACAATGTACTCCATGCTCATATAAATTTGCCTTCACTGGTACTACATTCAAATTTAGATTTGTCTAATGATCACCGACTTAATCTAATTTTGCAAAAACTGTACCAAAAGTTTTACCAATGTTTGGTGTGGTAGATTAACTCTGATATGCACAGCAGCATGTTTGCATCAATAAGGTTTTAGCAGTAAATTATACTGCTAGAAGATTTGGGTTAGCTACATTGGATTGAGGTAGAAGGTTGTTACAGTTGTGATTTAATCATCTTGCAATTTTTGGTATTTTTATCTGTGTCTATAAAATCTGAATTTGTATTACCTCTCTCTATGCTTTATGTTGCCTATTCCTACCATTATTGTAACAGATGCTCTTTAGGTTCCCCTATTACTTTGGTTAATTGTGGAACCATTACTGCTATTACAACCTTGAGCCACCCAGACAGTATTTCTTTACACATACCAGTAGCGCCATTGTCAAATAGTTTGATAATTGTTTTACCACTGAACTCACACAGCAGCTGGCCATAGAGAAAAATTGTTTTTTCCCTTATAGCAATAAGAGTCACATCTGATGAACATTCTCATCAGATGGTGTTGTTGATTTTTCTTCTGATAAAGTAAATTATACTGTAGGATGAGTAAATGCCTTTTTCAACTGTAATTTTTATTTGCATTATTTGGAAGGAGGAAAACTCATAACTTGGGTTTTTTTTTATGATTTTATAATGTCATTGAAACTGTGAGACTTGGCAATAAAGAATCTAAATTAGTAATTCATTCTGTTAAGATGTGTTATATCGCTATTATTTATGTCAGTAATGGGAGAATTAAGCTGCGCTCTCAAGCATCTCTGTTTTCTTCGTGACCATTAGAAATTTATTTGGCTTATTTACAAAGAAAAATTTAAACTTGGGGAAAAATTTGCAAATTCTGTAACACCAAAATAAAACATACTTTATTCAGAAGCATCTTTTAGGAAAGCACAATGTACTTTACTGTTATGAGTACATGCATAATAAGTTGCCTTTTATGTTTTCAGAGTTGAGGCCTAATTAAAATACACCATGGCACCCTTAAAAAATTATTTTCAGTGACAAAAAGTTCCAGTATTTGCTATTTTTCACAACCTTTCAAACTTAGCCCTGTCCTAGTCTTTAAATTTTACACAGGCAGGTAAATGTAACTTTGTAAAAATAATCCTTCAAAATATTAGGGACTACTGATAAAAAAATCTAGCTTTACTGGTTTATAGCAAGACCACCTCCAGCTGGAAGTGTAACTTTTTTTTTTTTTCCTCTTTACCAGACAATAAGGAGATCTATGGCTTTGGTGTTGAGTTCCAAACAATGTACTGAAATTATAGACCCATTTTCCAGGTAGAGCTAGGCAGGGTGACAAAAACATTCTCACGTCACATGAAGACGTTTCTCTAGCGGGCTTTGTCTCTCCCTGCTAAACCCCACGTTGCCACAAAGTGATAGAAACCTCTTTTAAAAACGCTGTGAGTCAACAGAAATTTCTGAAAGATGAGTTCATGAGAAAAAGGACACAGTGGTGCTTGGAAATATTGATTTGTGTAATGATTACTGACTTGGTCTGATTTTGTAAGATCTGTATCAAATGATATTTACCTATGTTTGCTGTGCTGTGTGAATTCTGACAAGGACAGCAGTATATTTGCATTGTCTGTACATCAGTGAGGTTTTATTAGTAGATTATATTGTTGGGACATTTAGTTTAACAAAACTGGAATAATGTAGAGGAATATTATGGTTGTCATTTAGTCATCTTGCAATTTTCACTATTTTTATCTGTGGTTATTAAATTAACATATTCAATTATTTGTTCTTAACATTGCAACAAAAACAGCCTCAAAGTCTACAATTATTTTAGTCAATTTAACAGTTAGAAAGATCCATTTTGATTTAATGATTTTTACGATTATTATTTCTAATAATTAAAGGTATGGTTTTAGGTTATTATGTTTTTCTTCATTCAAATGATGATGAATATGAGATCTGTAATTTTTTTTCTTGTGCAGAACAATATGAGAACATTGGAGTGGCTGTATTAGATAGGAAAACACCACCATCTAGTCCAATTTCCTTTACAACCAGATGAAAAATAGAATACATAAAGTTTCCCTTGTTCACTCACCCATTTTTCAACTCCAGAGCCTAGAAACTTTCTGCATTAGTGACTGTATTCACATCATTCACTTTTTTCATGTCATTTCTAATTTAATTTAACTGCAGCCACCTCTCTCTCCAGCTATCTCTTTTCCAAGGTGAAGAGTGCTAGTCTGTTTAATCTCTCTTAGCACAGACACTATTTTCAAAGACCAGCCATCCTTCTCATTTTTTTTTTCCCCCATATCTATCATATTTCTTTTTCCTGCTGGATAGCCAGAACTCCATGCAGGATTTCCAAAGCAGAGGTGCAGTATTAAGCATGTAAGGCACACCCTAAGGTACAGTCCTGATTTCTGTTTGGGTTTCTACTTCTCTCCTGCCTTTCTGTGTCATCACTGAATCCTGACTTGTTGGCGAAGAACTTGCTGCAATGATCCAACACCTCTTTGCAAAGTATCAGCAGCAGCTCTTTCAGATCTCACATTCACTGTTCCTGTGTGTAGAGTTGAATTGGTTTTCACTTTTAATACTTTCATTAGGTTGCTTCTGTAACTGTGCATTGCAACTGTATGAAATTTCTAAGTTAGTTAAATGTCACATGCCCAGAATGGTCATGTTTTTTTTGCCTTGTGGCCTCTCCCTGCACATTACAATCCAGCTCTTTCTCCTCCTCTCTCTGCTTGGTAGTTGTCCTTTCTCTTCAGCAAAAGGCAGGAGTGCTGTGGGGCCAACTGACTGTGTCCACAACAAACCAGGGCCCTATGGCTTGTTTCCTTGTGGTGAAATAATTAATCCCACTTCAGGTAGCAAATGAAAGATTTTTGTACTCCTCATAGTCTTGAAATGAGAGAATCATAGAATCAGCTGGGTTGGAAAAGACCTCTGAGATCATGAAGTCCAACCCTTGATCCAACAGTGCTGTGATTACCAGCCCATGGCACTGATGCCACATCCAGTCTCATCTTAAAAACCTCCAGGGATGGAGAATCCACCACTTCCCTGGACAGCCCATTCCAATGGCTGAGCACCCTCTCTGGAAAGAATTTCTTCCTGATATCCAACCTAAACCTCTCCCGGAAGAGCTTAAGACCGAGCCCTCTTGTCTTACTGATCATTTCCTGGGAGAAGAGACCAACCCCCAGCTGGCTCCCCTCTCCTGTCAGGGAGTTGCAGAGAGTGAGGAGGTCTCCCCTGAGCCTCCTCTTCTCCAGGCTGAACAGCCCCAGCTCCCTCAGCCTCTCCTCACAGCACTTGTGCTCCAGTCCCTTCCCCAGCCTTGTTGCTCTTCTCTGGACCTGCTCCAGCCCCTCCATGTCCTTCCTGAGCTGAGGGGCCCAGAATGGACACAGTAAATGCCTCAAGTTATTTTACAAGTGGCTTGTGAAAACAGAACTACTGGACAAGGAGGGGTAGGGAGGGATTGTCCCCTTTAGTATGTGAAGGAAAAATACACCATAATCTCTGGTAGACTTCTACAAATCCGCTGACACTGAAAATTATGAATCTTTCCTAATTTTATCATAAAAGTGATTTCAAATGTTATATGAAGTGCAAGGTAATCATGCATTTTTGATAAATACTCTCAGAACTTAAAAGATGAAATGGGAATGGGGATTCAGCATATGAGTACATAGTTTTAATTTGTTTTAAAGTTCTGTCATAAAAATACAATTGTACTACTGCTGTCTAGTAGCAGTACTGTTTAACATTACCTACTATGGTACTTCAGATGTTCAGATATATACTTGGAAAATGAGTAAAAATTTCAAGTCCCATTACTTTTTCTTTCTTTGAAGCAGGTTCTGTGGACACTTCAGACAGAAATTGGGTCTTATCTTAATATTCACACCTTATCAAAGTTGTGAAGTGTTACATAAAATGAGCAAATAGAGTAAATGCATGATAAGTGCATAACAATATAAATGCTTTAACCTTATCATGAAAATTATTTATCTATAATAACACAGACTGGGTGCCACGAAAAAAGAACAAACCAAAACCCCTCATTTTTGTTCTACTTGTCTCAGTATGCAATGAGTAAGTGAAAAAAAAAAATCAAATTAATGGAATATTTGGGCACGATTAAGCCACAGTGCCTTCTACACAACCTTCCAAATAAACTTTCTTAAATAAAGTTCAAAGAATGAGGTTTAGCTCTAATGTTAAAAATGTTCCTAATCTCCTAAAGACACACATGCATTTGAATTAAAAAAACAGATGCAGCTTCCCTGATTTCCATGCGATTGCTCATTCTGCACAGAGTGCCCAAGTTTGCAGGATCAGGCCGGTATCTGCAGCCTCATTAATGTCATTTGCCCAGAAGACAAAAAAATCCCATCACAGGAGAGCACTTAGCAAAGTGTTAATGTTGAGAATATCCTGCGTGATTACACGGTCACAAACTAGTTCAATTCACATGCAGTTAGAATGGATGTTTAATGTCACGTAAAACTGATGAAAAGTTCTTAAGCTTTAAGTACAGGCCTGTCAAAAAGACACCACCTGTAAAGTTTAGACTAAATAACACTCTGCTGGATTGCAGGTCCCCTTCTTTCCAGTGCCTTTTGCCCTACTATGTATGTAAGTGATGCTTCCAATGCAGCACAGCTCTGCTGCTGATACATCATTTTCCTTTTGATTGCTGAAAGAATAGCTGGGGAATGCAGTCAGGATTAGTTCACATTCCTCTGCAAGTTAGTGGTCATCATGTATTTTGTGGCACTTGCTGCCACAGTCTCCAAAACCCCCACATTTTTCTGTACTACGCGGTTTTGTTTCTATGTTTTTATCTGTATTTTTCTTTCACTAAGACACAATGCAATGCAAATAGAGTAATTAATGCTAATGAAACATCAGAGGACAAAACTGGGATCTTAAATTATAAGCTGTTGATGGAAAGAATAAATTTCTTGACATGGGTCAATTCATTACAAATCAAACAAATAAAAGGTTTTTTTGACAGAAAAGGAGTGTCCATTCTCACAATAATCATTTTGGAAAATTCCATTTACTACATTCACTAATAAATAAATCATCCATAGTTATTTTTGACCAAACTCTGAAGTTAGAAGTAAGGTTTTAATTGATGTTCAGGACTAATAAAGCTGATTTTTGGAACTCTCAACTGACCAAGGCTAACTCTGAGAATATCTGACTGCCATTTTCATTTTTCCCCTTTCCAGAAGACATCCTTTTAACATACTGTTAATATTGTAATATGGCTAAAATAACTGCCCGTTTCCAACATTAGTCTTTTGAACACAGTACAAATGACCCTCTTCCAACCCTTACAAAGAGAATTAAAATAGCTTTTTG
Organism: Lepidothrix coronata; assembly: GCF_001604755.1. Taxonomy (NCBI): domain Eukaryota; kingdom Metazoa; phylum Chordata; class Aves; order Passeriformes; family Pipridae; genus Lepidothrix; species Lepidothrix coronata. The sequence continues at coordinate 1,086,730 of NW_016690273.1, read as the reverse complement.
AAGCTTTGAAAAGCCATATACTGAAGGACTCCAGCAACAGATGAGGAAGCCTACAACTGTAACACTTCTAAACGTTTGTGTGCCTTTAAAAAAAATTATATTATATTCTTTCTTAACTTGAATCCTTTGATTATAATTTGTTTGGAAGAGAAGATGACCTAGATTTTCACGTGTGATATTAAATGTAAAACTCAGATCTTTTCAGGAACCTATCTCAACTGGAGGCTTGCAAGTCCTGGTGCAACATCAGGTGTCTGCTACGGCTACCATGATATAAACCCTAAGGGTGAATTGAATAAATTAGAACAGAATAGAACAGAATGGAAAAGTTTTGGTGGAAGAGATCCATAACAATTATCTACTTCAGCTGCCTGGCTGCTCCAGGCCTGGCAGGTAAAACACCTTATTAAGGGCATTGTCCAAATCCTCTTAAACACTGACATGGATGGGGCATCGACCATCTCTCTCTCCAGGAAGCCTGTTCCAGTGTTTGACCACTCTCTTGGTCAAGAAATGTTTCCCGATGTCCAATCTAAATCTTCCTTGGTGCAGCCCTGAACCATTCCCATACCTCCTATCCTGGATTCCAAGGAGAAGAAATCAGCACCTCCCTCTCCATGTTCCCTCCTCAGGAAGGCATACAAAACAACGAGGTCAGCCTTTTTTTCTCCAAACTAGACAAACCCAGGGTTCTTATCTGCTTCTCAATTTGATTAATTAATGCCAATTTTGACTCAGAATGAATAGGTCAATTATAATATGGGCATATCCCCAATACTTCCACAGGTAAATGACTTCTTTTTTAAAACCAGGTAATCAATAATAAAAGTGGTATAAATAAAAAGTGAATGATAATAACAAAAAGTGTGAAAGAGAAATACAAGGTGGAAATGGACAAAAATGGGGAACTTAGAGAGGTTACTATGCACAGAAGAAGCCACTAATTTTCTTTCTCTTGTCCAGCTTTGTTTTTCCTGTTGCCTTCTCCTGTTTAGCCAAGCGTACACCCATTCAATTTTAGACACTTTTGATTTTAAATACTCATTAAGAGTTTCCTTTGGGTTCTCCACTAAAGTTTCTGAAAGCATGAAGAATTAGCAGCATCATTCTTGTAGTCATCAAGTCAAAAGAGAGAGAAAGAAGGGTTTAAGATACGTCCAACGCTACAAAACCCAAATCAGATGACCCCAAAAAGAATGGAGACTGTGGTGTGTATGATCCCTGTTTAAAGCACATGCTAACTGTTGAGCAGGTTTAATTTTCATTTACATTGAGATACAAAACTGTGGTTTGGGCTTGTGTTTGAATACTGAACTAAGCTCAAATGCTGACGTGCCTCTACCCATCATCAATTAAGAGAATTTTTCACAAAATCATTTAATATGTTACGATTTTGAAAGTAGTTCAGACTAGGAACGAGGACAATGGCTAACAGGGTTAGTAGACTGCAACATAAGACAACTCAGACATACTTTCAACAGCAAAAAAAGTGAAAAAAAATAAACCCTAAAAATATTTGAGCAGCATTAACATCCAAAGCCCCTAAATCTGTTCGTTGTGTTCTGTCTTCAGAACACAGTTTAACAGTTCATCACTATTTTAATAAAACACACACATTAGAAAATGTTTTAGACTGACTATTGTGTACATTATTTAATCTGTTGTTATATACATGTGCATGCAGGCATTGCCTATAAAACAGAAGGAAAAGTTTCCTCCCCTTGAACTTTCACAATGTTTTTAATTTCTCTGTAACACTGCAAATACAACAAGAGCAAGATGTTTCATGCTGCATAAAACCCATCTATTTTATTATGATGTGGGGTAGGCAACCCCACACTACTATGAATTTCTGTTGTGTATGAGTTATTCTCCCGGATGTTTATTTGGTTGAGTGGGATTTAAAATTATGCAGAAATCCTACAGTCCCCTCGAATTTCACAATAAATATAGAGAAGCAAATTCCGCATGGGAGACCAAAACTAAAATCTCTGAGTGCCATAGCAGCAATTTGCAGCAAATCTTTCCACAGAAATGATTTGGTAAGAATTAGTGAATACTGCTCAAAAGCACCAGGCAGTGAAAAGGTGGAGATTTCCATTACACAAAAGCAATTAACACACTTTCCCACACTCATGCTATAATACAGGGACTTAGGATAACAACAACAACAACAAAAGTCCCATAGGGACTGGGAATCTATAAAACCCTTCACAAATTACTTGGCACAAGGTCTTGTGGTGGAGGAGATCCAACCTGATTGTAATAAAAGACTAATTTCTTCTCAGTGTTACTAACTTCAAAATATTTGGAACAGATGCTTCAGAGATGAACTGGAGGGATAAGGCTCTGGAATTAAACAACCCTTAAAAACTTAAAAATAACCCAGGTCTGCTATTGTTTTCTAAAACACACAGCTTATCCAAAAAACCCCCGAAACAACAGACAACCTGACATATGGATGTCCACATACAATAGCAACCCAGCATTCACAGCAACAACACTGCATTGTAGGGGATAAACAAGTTCAGGATTGATGGCAGTAATTGTGCCAAAGAATCTCAAAGTGTGCCTAAGAATGCAATTCAGCCCAGTAGCAGAGAGGATTCCTGCACTGGAGACAGTAGTTGAGTCAAACTCAAGAGTTAAAAATATTCCTCTTAGGTCTGTATTGAAAACTACACAAAAAAAATTTAAAATTTGGAAAGGCTTTGCATATTAATTTTCTATGAGGTTCCCATTCTCTAACCAATCAATACAGTTTTAAAAGCTAGCTTCTCTCAAGTATGTCCAGGGACCTGATCTGAAGTCAATGCTAAAGTTGAATTCATTAAAATGAAACTTGTCTCTCCTCTGTAGGGTGCTGAATGCACTGCATGACCTGATGTGTATACAGTAGAGACTTGTTAGCCACAAGAAAAGAAGTATATAAAAGAAACAGAGAAACAGAATGTCTTCCTTAAATTGTCAGTCTTGGGGATTTTCCTTTTTTTTTTTTTTTTTTTTTGACATATTCCCATAAAGATTTATATTCTGGCCTTTGTTGTCTGGGATCCTTGTCTCTTGCTCTTCACAGTGGAAAAGGAAATTGTACATTAACGTAAATTGCTACTCCTGATATTTCTTTCCCTTGACTGATGGTTTTCTATTACAGGCTTGCAGAATTCAGACTGGAAAGAAACCCAAGCATCTTGATTGAAAGGATTTGATGCATTCTTTTCAAATTCATGCTATCTAAATCACAGCAGGATGACTTGTAATCAGAGTTTTTCAAAAAGAACATAAATTTGGGGAAAGGGAAAAGGCCATTCAGCCCATTGCAAGTCATCTTGGTTAACACAGTTCTTCCAGAATAGTATCTCCCTTCTTCTTTAATGACCCCAGTGCCTCCAATTCCAAACTAGGCTCAGTAGGCTATTGAAAAATTGTATTTCTCTTTGAGTGAAAAGTACTTCCTTGTGTTGGTTCAGAATTTCATTTTTTTCAGTCACTTCCATTTCTGCTTTCCCCTTCAGTCTTTTATACTCAGCCCAACAGCGAGTCAAGTGTTATTGAATAAGGTTTTCCACCCTGTATTTCTGAGAGTGGATGAGTTTGTAATTCTCTCTTTTGCTCAATTTTTACAACAACAGCAACAAAAAAATGAACTCAGCTGTGATTAGGTACAGCCACTTATGATACCCTAGACTTCAAACCAGACTTCTCTCCCACTTTGTTCCTTTTACGGTGTGTTTTAAGCTAATATTTTAAAACATTAGTATTCAATTTTCGTTCACCTTTTTTTCACTTCCCCTGTGTTGACTCTGCTTCTCTGCACCCAGTGTGACGGCCAAACTGTAGCAGAATACTGACCTTAAAAGATTTATGGGTTAGGGGCACGATTTTGCAATTTATTTCGATGCTCAAAAAAAAAAAAGATAAAAAATTACCTTAAGAATACCCTTTTTGGTATTCAGTATCTGAATAACCTCACATGCAAAAATTTATAGGTCAGATTAAATAATCTCCAAAGTCCCTCTCTGTAGATTTTGCTTTTATTTTATTGTTCTGGGGAATGCTGTAGCTTCAAGTTTTACCAAGGTCATCTTTCATCCAAAAAAAATTTAATATAATTAGTATCAATTCTGCATTTTGTGAAGCTCACACTGGAAGTTATTAACTGTGTTTCAAGTGGAATGTCAGAGAAACGAAGGGCAGAGAGAGTAATCTTTTCAGCTTCAAAGGCACAGTTGATGACTTGAGTTCACTGGTTAGTGAGAAAGACGTGCATTTTTTATTAAAGGTGTTAGCAATGCATTTGAAACTATAAGCATTTTTCTCTCTTTTTTTCTGTCCTTTCCTCATTTTTAGAACTTGGCGCTGCTTCAGTCTTTTTTTAACATCCCACATGGCAATGGAACAGTTGCTTCAGTTGTCCTTGTTGTTAACTCTAACCATATTTAGTTGTATACTTTTGCTTTTAACTTCATCAATACTCTGACAGAACAGAACTTGCCAAAATCTGCCTAACACAGTGATATAAAAAAACCCCCCAAACACAAAGATATCAGTTTTTGCTGCTATTGTCTTTAAAATACCATAAACATCTCTCCAAATAAAGTAAAATTGTTAGCCTTGTGATCTCATACAAATACAGCAACAGCGAAACACATTCAACAGAAACTCTTATTCTAATCTTTCTCCCTGCTATAAGAAATGCAATGTTTCCCTTAATCCCATAATTGAAGATACACTTGACAACACCTTTGAAACAAACCAAAGCAACTAAAAGTCTTAACAAGATACTAAAGATCATAGGCTCATTTCTTTCAACTGAAGTCCAAGAATAAATTTAGAAGCTTATTTTCATAGCCTTCTTTACACTACATATTTACCTTTGAGAAGAAAATACATGTGGATTGTAAAGCCTTTTTACTAGGGAATGGTTTAACAAGAACCAGTCTTCGGTTGTTAACCTCAGAGAAATTTAACTGAGAAGGCTCAAGCTTGCAAGGAGGATATTTAAGTGCTGAAGAGGAACACCAAGGGGAACTGTGGATTCCCCATTTCCTTAGGCCCTAAATTAAGTCTACATGTGTTCTGGTGGAAGCCCTAATAAAATAAAGCTTTCTGTGCCTCCTTGTAGATCTATAAGAGTGGAAACCATACAAAAATTTAGGCTAACTGACCCAGCAGGTCCCTCTAGACCTAGCAGATCACAGATGTTATCTACGAGTAGCATACCAATAGTATATAGTCCCATACACATAGTCCCAGTCAAAATTAATGAGCTTATGGATATGTAAGGTTTTACTTGGAAGAGAGGAAAGTACTCTCCTGCAGAGAAGTACTTCACATACCTGCAGGTCATTGTCAAGCTTATGGGGCACTGCAGGCAGCACTGACAATACAATAAAACCAGCCTGTCTCTCTTTGGACTGGAAAATCCAGGCACATCCAAACCTCAAAACTACCTGTCATCTAGATGGGATAAACTCATTTAGCCAATTTGCAAGCCAAACTGCTTGTAGAGCTGGAAATACTTGATTCCAGAAGTCCCTTGAAACCAGCAGAATTCTAGCTTTTAAAGCAGCAGCTATGAACACGTACCTTATTATTATTGTTGTTGTTATTATTATTATTATTGTTATTTTGAAAGTCACAAGACTTTTAAGCCTGAATAGACTATGAAGTTAGTACACATAATAGAGGTTTCATGCCTTGTTTACATCTGAATGTTGAAAATCGCTGCAACGAGGTCACGACTGGCTAAAGGTCAGGTGGAAATGGTTACAGTTTTCAGCACACACTGACTCTGATGTTACATCTTGCACAGAGGTGGTGACACTGATGACTTCAGTCCTTCCCAAGGACTTCTTCCAAAGGCCTGTGCTTCCCTGCTAGTTACATGTGCAGGCTGAGCTGCTGAGGGGTGCTAAGACCCTCCAGACTGTGGCACCCGAGGGAAAGTCTCAGGATGAATTCCGAACAAAGGATGCTCTTTGCAGGCAGACAGCCTGCTTCCAGCAGAAGGGGCTCTTAATTTGGAAAATCTCTCCTACTGCCAGCTCACAATAGAGACTGTTAGACTGCATAATTCATATGCAGCACCAAAAAAAAAAAAACCCACCCCAGTGTGATCAGAGCTTAGGTTAGGAATGTTTGAATTCCTGACGCATTGCTGAAGCCTCTCTGGAGCTCAGCTGTATAATGGAATCTTTATCAGACCATCAACCAATTGTGATACTTATCTGTACAGCATTGCATTTTGGGTTAAGTGATAATCCATCAAGGCTGGAAATCATTGTGTACTTTTTAAGTTGCCTACTTCATTACTGCGAGCTGACAGCTGGATGGATTTGTTAGCACTAGAAATATTTGTTCCAGACACAAAGAGCAGGTTCCTAATATATGATATTATGATACTTTCTTTCATGTATTCAGCATGCCTGTAGTGTAATCTATGTCTCATTTATGATATTCATTTACTTGGCAAACTATTCAGATTATGAAATCCATCTTTATTTGTTCCAGAATGCAACAGCCTCATTTCATGAATAATATGACCAAATAACATATAATAATGACGACAGTCTTCATCTTACATCATAATAGCTGTTAAGCAGAGAAAATTGCCATTTTCTAAATGGCACAGTTCTCTGCTTAAGTCTGTAAAAGGTAAAAATTGAAAAGCACAAGTACTTTTCATGGCTGTCAAGGCAACTATCATCATGAGGGTCATGTTGCCAGAATTTTTGTTTGGGGTGAGACTGCTTTAATGCTGTGCATGTTGCCTGGAGGATTACTCTTGGGTTCATAGTACAACTAGAAAACATCTTTTAAAAGTACTTGAGGACTGGCAATTCCACACAGAAACACTTGGTTCTGATTTTGGTCTGCTCACAATAGACATCAGGACACTTCCATTTTTTAGCATGTAGCAATAATGCAGATTCTTATTTAGTTTCACACTGCATGAAAAAGTACCTCCTTTCATAACCATATTCTGATGCCACTCAGTGCTCTGTTGTCTTATTTCCTCTAAGACACAGGAAGATATCTTCTGTGGATGTACCAACACCCAAAATTCCTAACCTTAACTTAAATAAAAAAAAAGGAAAAGGTTATTTTCAGACTGTGTTTGTAGAGCCTCTTGCTTGGAGCTGGTATGTTTTTGGTCCATGATCACCATGCATGTGAGCATGTACTGTTTGTTATGATTCTAATTCTCTCACACTTAGAAGTCTGTAGGAATCCAGCCAATAAAGTAGGAAACTGCTTTATTTTGGTTTTGTTTGTTTGTCTATTTTGCCTTGTTGGGCTTTTTTGGGTTTGTTTGTTTGTTTGTTTTGATTTTGGTTTGGTTTGGTTTTTTGTTTGTTTGTTGGGGTTTTTTGTGGGGTTTTGTTTGTTTGTTTGGTCTTTTTTTTGTTGTTTTTTTTTTTTTATTTTTTTTTTGGTTTGTGGTTTTTTTTGTTGTTGTTTTGTTTTGTTTTGTTTCTGGATATGTGGGGCTTAAGGGAGGGGTTTAATTTGTTTTTTTCCCAAATGACATTATAAGAAGGCTTTTCCTGGCTCTCTGTCTATCAGATCTAAAAACCAAAGAGTTTTTTGAGTCAGAACAGATGCTCCAATCTCCTCTGTTGATCTTAATTTTGTGAGCTCTGAGAATTTGCAGCATTAATTGTACCACGAAGCTTGGCCAGTGGGATGAAACCCAAATTAAATGTTGCTTTGGAAAAGGAACAAATACTCTGTTACCCTTAAAATGGGCACTGTGGGCTACTAAGCCTCATGAAAATATCACGGTAGAATTTAAGAAACGCCAAGTCCTGTTCACAACAGCCATATTTTGCTATAAAAAAAAAATAAATTCAACTATTTGATCTTAAAACAACTCTCAGATCTTGCCATCTCTCTGCTTGCCCGGCACTCTGGATTTCTGCTTTGGGTTTGTCCTCCTGGTTACAGAGAAGCCAAGACTTGGCTCCTGTCTGCTAATGAGCTGAGGCCAGGCACAAAAAAAGCCGTGGACTTTTCTTCCAATGTCAGAGCCCTTGGCAGCAGAGAGAACATGGAAAAGGAGGCAGACAGGGCTGCACTCCTGCATCTCCTCTCTGCACCTGTTAGTAGTGGATCTTGGGAAACTGGGCACCATTTCTCTTCCTGGTCTCCTCTATTTAGCCCATACAAGAGCCAGTGAGTGATAGGGTGCTTTCCATCCCCGGCTGCAGATGCCAGGGAAGGTTTTCCAGCTACTCCTCAGTTGGAGCCTGCAGATGTCTCACCTGTGGAACAGCTCTGACCAGAGGCAGCCCAGTTTCAAGCCTCAGGGAAAGAGGCTTGTAAAAGAGGTTTGTGATTTCGTCATGGTCTGACTTAGGTTTATTGTGATTTGTTAACACATCATGTAAACAGCTGAGAAACAAGAAGAATGGAAAAATAATTGTAATGAAAGAAATCATTATGAAATCGTGAAATGGCCATTCTTGAAAGGTGGTGCTAAAGGCTTACTTGAATGTCTAATGGGAAAAAAAATGAGCTGAAGAACTGGTGGTTTGAATCTCAGATTGTTTGGCCTCCTGAAAAATCTAGACACTGGATATACCAGTAGGAGACTGGTGTAAAAGCAGGGAGAAAGAAGAAGTAAAACCCAGAAAGTTGTAATTTTTTTACCCAGCTTGAATAAAACTAAACACAAATTAGATTTTATGTTACTGCTACAGAAGCATTTGGCTTGTAGCTCACTGTCATAGGCAACTGCTTTTAACGTTAGACAACCATCATTTTTGTTACCAGAGCTGAATGCAAGTAAGCATACACAGCTATATTTAAGGTACAAGTCTGCCCTTATCTCCCTTGCCCCTCACATATTCTACAGCTTATCCTTGCTTTGTTGTTTCTTTCTTTTTCAATATCTCAAAGTGCCAAGTTATATTAATCAGATTATGTGAAAGAAAAATGAAATCCCACGGAAAGAACTGGCAATGTTTAGCATTTTTGGATAGGAAAAGTATATGAGGACTACAAGTACTGTCCAAACAGTTTCTGCATTTAAGCCATAAAGAAATAGTTATTCTAGTAGGGTTATATAGTAGTCTGTTTCTTAATATAGACTTCAAGGTAAAAATAGGAAATAAGAAAGCAATGTAATATTTTAGCTAAGATGGTTGACTTTTATGCTATTAAACAGAAATATTCACAAACTAAAGTCACAATAGTTTTCAAAATTATTACATCCTCAAACTCTTCCTTACACCACCGTAAACTCTTCTTCTAAATTTAGCTCCACAGATCTCCTTTAAGAAATCCTTATTTTATACCAGAGCCAAAGCCAATAAAAGCAAAGTGGGTTATAATAAAGCAGGGATTTCATTCACATATAAATGTGTACATTCACTGGTTTTGTGGTCACCCTGACAAATAAACTCTTGAACTTCACAGTGCAGCTGCCTGGGAGCAGCATCATGTCTCTGCTGTACACAACAACTTCTGGAGATGCTTTTAGGCATTTCTATATAGAGCTTTAAACATTCTGGTACAGTCATTATACAAGTGAGTCAGCTGAGGCTGAATCACTCTGATGTGTGCAATGAACGGAATGGATCTATCTTTTGAGCTTGGGATATTCTTGCAGAGTTAATTTTGCACCTATTTTGGAGCTGTTAGTGAGATTTAAATCTTCAGCAATAAGAAGTCAAAATAAACAAGTTTTATAACCTCTTTGATTTTTTTTTTCCCTCTCCTTGTCAGGAATAAGACTTAAATAAAAAAAAATTGTTCTGTTTGTGTGTGGGTGATTAACATAATGCCAGTCTGTGGGAGGGTTTTATGTACATTTGTGTACACAAGCATTTTTACCTCTGTGAATCCAGAAACACAGAGTTGTTCTGACTTGAGGTGGTTTCTCCTGGCCTGTTAATCACATGCCCTCTCCACCTACAGGACTTTGAAGTATTGGAATGGCATCATCTAAATTAACTTTATACTAACAAAGAATTTCTCCAGTGGAGGCATCCCTTATTTCACTATTAGGAGCAAATCCACAATCCTCCTGTGCCTCTTTCCAGTCATAAAAGGGAAAAATAGCATGGATCCATGCACAGCTTTCACAAATAACATTACATAAATCTGATAGAAAGACAACTACTCACACAGTGTATAATTATTCTTTCAGCAGTCCTCCAGATTTGTTTCTTCTCATACATTTTATTCTCATTTTGTCGTACATTCCTCATCACGGTTATTAGGCTTTAAGATACCCTTGACAAATATATAAAGGGCAACACTCTTCACTGGCATCAAATTATGTTTAGATTTTTTGAGTTAGTAGGTAATGTACCAGTAAAAGAATAATTAATTCCTGAAGGACTGAGCACAAAGGCAAGCATACGTGTGTCTGAGAAAGTGAAAAGTTTGACTGAATAGGAAGTTTATGAATTATCATGCTGTCATCCAACTGGATCAGTAGCTTTTTTCATGCTATTTACTAAATGCCATGCAAATTAAGACAGCAATGGATCACACGGTTCCAGAATTAACTGATGACTTTTGGAGAATTTTTTTCCCCATTAATTCAGGCTTTTGGTAATGAGGAGGTACAATCACCATAATGCAAAATGCCTTAGATTTACAGATTCTCTTGCCTCTTTATATCCTGTATCATATTCCTGTGACTGGATTGGAGTAACATATCCTCAAAGTGGACTGTGTAAAAGTCCTGCAGAATAGAGGAATGTCTTGTAAAATTTACCCGAGGTGATTCTTAAGTATGAAGGAATAATTTTAGAACAGAATTAGTGAAATCTGTCTATCAAGTTTATTATGTCAGCTATTGGAAATCCATTTCAAAGATATTACTAAATAGATACACTGCCCTACGATCTGGGGCAAACTTCTGTTTCTTTAAGGCATGATCCAATAACATAAGACACAGAGAAATGCTGCTTCCAACAACAAAAAAAATAGTTTTGAAGGTTGAGAATATATGAATAGATTCTCAGTTTAATGTCCTTATATATTCCTTCATGTCAAAAATCCTACTGGAATAGGATGAAGAAGTGTCAAAGGAAAGTATGTTTATGTGGGACTTTTTGCTCAGCCAACAACAGATACTATTGAAAATCTGCCCCTCTCCAAAATGGCTCTTGTGCTATTTGTACCTCTGCTGTGGAGGTGTTCTGACAATCTAGACAAGGTTCAGTCTAGTGTTTCAGGATAGGAGAACTCTGCCTTCACAGCAGTCTGTAAGTTTGCAAACATTATTTGTTTTATGGGTCCGAGAAAGGAGATGAAGGGACCCAAGGAGAGCATCCTGTCCACTTCACTCTGCCATGGGAATTAATGAAAGCCAGGATGAAGGAAGTCATAGAACTTAAACAGCTACATCAGAGTCACTGCCTCCTGTGCATTTACAAAGTGTCTCCACTAAATGCCTTTGCCACTAAATAAGGGGATTCATTTTCCCCATTGAACTTGGAAAATAACTCTTCATCAGAGTCATATTGACTTCTTTTTCAAAAGCAAAACCAAACAAACCGGTGCCTTCAGCTTCTTTTCAGAACATACCTTTAAATTTTCTGTCCTTGTTTTTTGGTCTCTATTTGTGGTCATTTTTCAGTGCGACCCCCCTGGTAGAAATAGCGTTCTAGTTGTCATCCATTGCTGGATAAAACACCAGTTGTTTCAGCCTTGTCCTCATCATTCATCAACAGGATCACTAAATTTCTTCATTTTTGTCTTTCATCCAGCCTATTTCTAAACACTTTTGTTTTGTTACATTTCTCACAACTTGCTAGTTTCGTTTTGCACCTGGTTTTATGCCCGGTCTCCTGTTTCTTCCCCACTGATCTACTCTATGATTTATGTTTACAGCAACCTCTTGTTTTGACGTTTTCCTGGTGTTTGATTTCTCAGACTGTTAGATAAACAACTTCATTAGTTTATTACACGTGTCCTGTCTTTTCCTCTGCATTGCGATAGATTTTCCTTTCAATACAAGCTTTTCAGGAAACAGATTTCCCACACTCATTTGTCCCTTTGCTTATCTGCCCAAGAGACTGTAACTACCAGCTCCTCGAGGTTGAAGTGGTTTCACCTTCTCAGTCATTTTGCTGGGAAAAGCGAGTGCTCATGTTTTAGCCATTGATCACCTTCACCCAGATTTCCTTCCTGGACTCTCTCTCAAAGCAGCATCTCTTTGTAACTGTGGCATCAAATGACATGCATTCTCATATGTGTTAAGAGTTGAGGCTTAGAAGAGAGTTGTCCTGTTTCAGATCTTCCTCTTGGTGCTGGGCACACAAATGATAAAGACGAACGCTTCATAGTGAAGGAAAATGAGGCCCTAAACCTCATGTAGGAGGTAAGACAAATGCCTTAAAAACATGAATACATTACATATACGATCACAACGGTGACATGGTTTAGTTATGACCACGAAACAAACAGAAGAAAACAATTCATTAAGGACAGAAAAAACCAGCACAGCACACCAAGAACTTTATCCTTCCAGCATGTGAGCCCTCAGAAAGCTGGCAAGTTTCTGGTGCTTGACACAAACCACTCTCTTAGAAAGACATGATAATTCCTGTCATTATGTTTCTTTCAGGAAATGTTCTTGCAACCACTCAGACCCATGAGCACGGGACTATTTTCCATGGTCTATCCCTTTTTTTTCTGGAGGAAAGGGATTACTATAGCACTTGTTCTCTTTTTCACTGAAACAACAATATATGTTTTACATTAAAAGCAGTACTAGAGCTTAAAAAAGGTAATTTCAGGTTGGATGTCAGTTTATTCATGAAGGCCACAATATTAAAATACCAACGCCCTATGGAGGAAGAAGTTGGGTGATCTGATACTATCACAATCTTTATACAATGGACTTGCAAATTAGCTCAGCTTCTTCTTGCAAGTTAGGTCACTACAACATTTCCAGAAAGAAAAGATTCTGTCTTAACTTTCCTGGCTGGCCTAGTTGTAGCTCATCATGTGAACATTGCAGTGTGGTAAATGAATATTATTTCCTCTCCCTTTGTGCAATGAAAGCTTTCAAGAGACCACATAGAAAGCTTCTGCCATTTCATTTACCGTGAGAGATTTGTAGCTACCCAGAAGATGATAATCTGTGAAACCTTGCACACATATCTTCCCTATTTAACAAGTTATCTGATCAGTTGCTGAATAAAAGAGTAAAATTAACCTTTATATTTTGCACATAAAGAAATGAAGCATTACTAGAAACATTTGAAAAGCTATAACAGACAAAAACCCAACAGGATGGGGGCACGGAGGGGAGAGAGAAATTTCAGCTTACTTTAGTTCTGGTGAGACAACAACACCCCTAATTTAGGAATACCTTAAACTGTAAAAGGCTAACAAGGGTGATGTAATGCAGTGCCTCTGATATCAAGCAAGATTGCATCAACAGAAATTCCAGTGCTGAGGCACCTACCTTGTTTTAAATGGTAGTACCCAAAATAACCACTCTTAAAAGGTCAAGTTTATTTAAAAATAGCTTGCTTGCATTTTACATTAAAGTTAATTTACTAACCTTAAAAAAATTAAATGCAAATCTATACAAATAATTTAAGCATCCTGTCAAAGTTCACATACACACTGCTAGAGCAATGAAAATATTCAAGGTCATATGAAATCTTTCTTAACCGTGTACCATCCTGGGGCTTATTCCATTAAAGATATAGAGCATACATTGAACCAAAATGTTTGAACCCTCTCTGTAGCAATATCTACCCTTCTCAGAAACAAACCCTAAAATTTCCTGTTTGTAATGTGTTTTCCAGGCCATAACAAAGAAGTATACTGTACCTCTGATGCTGGTGGCTGTTGCCGAGGTGGTTGTGCTGGCTGTTAAGGCTACAGTGGTTGTGACTGTTGCAGTGGTAAGGGAGGGGATGACAGTAGTGGGAAGCAAAGTGTTGAAAACATCTGGTGAGTGGAAAAAAAAAAAAAACAAAATAAAATCATATCATGCAAACAAAGGAGAACCATAACAGCGGTTTAATTTGTAAATACAAGAATGTTGAAAATGACTAAATTAAAACATGATTAACATAAATTATTACAGGTACAGTAGAGTACCTTTAAATTCTTGACATTTATCACTCTCAGTTTTTTAGTCAATCTTTGAGCATATGGAATTTAAAACTCTGTTAAAATGACCAAGCTTCCACAGATCTAGAGAGTGACGGTTTAAGTGACAAGAATCCATTTCTTCACTGAGCCATTTTAAATGCCTCATATAGTAGAAACCATACACAGATGAAACATGCTGTGTCAGAGTGGGAGATGAAAAAAACACCATCATGCTAAAATAAACACACACATGTTAACGAGAAATGGCTGTATGTTAAAACACCCACTTTCAGACAGACTCAATGGAGGGAAAAAGGGGAGAAAATGCTACTAACTATAAGAGTTGCTTTTTCCGGATTGCTTTTCTTCTTCCCACACATTTGTCTGCTAAGATCCAGAGCAGAGTATATTTCAAAATCTTTACCCTAATTAGCAGGCACATTCATCTTTCAGTCATCCTTAACAAAATTTATTGTTAGTACACACATCAGTATTCCTCTAAAGCAGCTCCAAACTAAAAATCAGAAATTCTAACAATATTGCTGTTAACAAACCCGTGCTTGCAAGTCAGAAAAAATGCACAGCCCTGATGATGGCAGTCCTAAAAAACCCTTCAGCTTTTGATCAAGTGCAGGTGTGCCAGGCTTGGGGGCACCACTGCTTCACTGCAGAGGAACCAACAATATCTGTTGCAAAATGCTCCAGTACAGAGCAGAACATAGCCAGATGTACAGAGAGCAAATCCTTTGATTACACTGCCAAAAGCAATAAAGACCAATAGGACTTTGCTTATAAGGTGATTGCAGGTTTTAAAGAACAAACAAACAAAAGCCCTGAAGAGAACCAAAGAAAAGCACTTCCATGAAGACATAAAAAGCATCTGACATTTTTCAGATTATTTATATCGCAGGTTTAAAAGGAAAGGACTCGTTTCTTGGCAGCTGATGGTGAGTAACCCATTCCATACTGATTTCAGTGAAAATATTTCTGAAGGGTGCTATTCAATGCAATAAAAGAGCCAAAATCTGACCCACAATCTGTCTTCCCTTGCCGTGGAAAGAAATGCAATTGGTCTCTGAGTACCATCAATTCTGACTGAAATCAATGGAAGCTGAAGTAGCTCAGAGCTTTTCAGTATTGGGCCCCACAGAACACACTCCAGACACAGGGTCCTTGTGTTCAGCATTGCATAAATACTCTCTCAAGACCTCAAAGTAGCATACTTACCTTATTTTCATACTGGATGACAGATTATTTTGCAACTTTAAAAGTCTCCTTGTTAGTTAACACCTATAAGTCACCTAAATTTTTCTGTATTCCTCTAGTTTTGATGAACACCAGCACTATAGCCTCTCGAATCTACACTTCTGGGATTTTCCACTTCTGAAGCCTTCAGAAAACAGCACAAGATCCCCTTTCATCTGTTGTACACTGATATTTAATCTATTTCTCAGTACAAAATATTCTCAAGCCAGAAAAACTAGAACAGGTTTTTAGAAACTCCCTCAGTGTAGCCACATTAATCACCAGGAAAAATGATAATATTACCTGGAGTGTGAGTACCACAATAATTAAACAGAACTGAGTATAACAAGCATTAGAAATAAATTAACATGTTAAAAAGACACATGTCACATGTACTGATCTATGCAATTTCTTCTCATAAAGGGAAACTCCTTCCCTGATAAGTATCTGCTAAAAATGAAATCAAACAGAAAAAAACCCACCTACTTCATAAGAAGAGCAAAGCCTTGTTTACTAAGAAAGCTTTACAAATCATTCCTGTATGTAAAACCTAATTAGTGTGACTTATGGTTCCATTAATTATCTTTCTTGAATATGCCATTTACTTGAGGCTCTCCAATGGCAAGTTAGGGTTTTATGGCAGTGCTATCTGTTCTGCACACTGTCTACCTATTTTACCAAATAATAGCTTACATGAGTGACTGGTAAACTTAGAATTTGATTGCTTTCTGGTTTCTCTTCTGATTGAAGCATTTCCAACAAGATTTCTCATTTTAAATGAAAGGCTATCTAGGAAAAATTCTAGTTAACAAGAACTAGAATATAACATCAGCATTTTAATACAGATGTGATAAATCCATCTTCTCTCATCAGGTCAAGAATAATGAAAACTTTTGCAGAAATTAGTTTCCTGATCAAAATCATAAACTCTGATGCCAAACATCAAAATGGCAGCTTGTCAGAAGCCTCAAAGAAAAACATATGTTCTCAAAAGAAACGTAAATACAAGGAATAACATTTGCTTTGTTTCTTTTTTTGCAGACTAAGGTGAAATTCTCTGTGTAAATGGCTACAGTTGGTCTGCTTTGCTCACAGAATTCTGAAGATTTACTCTTAAAGACCACAGTACAAGAGAGGAACAAGGAATCAGCAGCCTGAGGAGCACTACACTGCCCAGGCAATGAAATCTGAGTCTGCTCTGGGCTCTGGAAATGTCTGGTTCATACCTGCCCAGGTTCGAGGCTCTGCCCGGGGGATTGGCTTCATTAACGCCATGAGAGTCTGCAACAGGAATGTGTAAAGCACACAGACAACACACTTTGGGACTCTGGGACCATATCTCATCCTTAAGTCTTGTTTTGGACGGCCCAAATCCAGGCACAGCATTCTGACAAGCACCTGAGCCCCTCTTATGTGGATGGGGTCCCTCAGTCCTATCGAGTCTGACAGAAAGGCTCCTATCAGTCCTTCCAAGACTCATGGATTCTCATGAAAACTTTGTCTTTCCCTGGAAAATGCTTTAGAAAAAAACAGAAGTAATGTACAGAGGTCCTCAGTCTCCCCTCTCAGTTTTGCAGGTGTAGGATGCAAGTGGGTTTGGAAGCCCCCAAAATCAGACAGACTACAGGTAAGAAATGATACTTAACAGCACAGGCTTCTGTTTAAGGCATCTGGATCACTGTGTTTCATAGAGGGTGTGCTGCTTCTTTTTCGTGTCAGAAAAGGGAATGACAATTTGACCTGTTTCTAGTCCTGCAGGACTTTTTTTATTTTATTTTATTTTATTTTTTATAATGCAGGGCAGAGCTATCTTACATCACTAGTGAGGCACACATTATGTTATCCAGAGCTCCCTGCTGGCAGCTGCTCAAAAACATGCTATCAAAGGGACTATGAAGATTTGTCCTCTTGAGCTTTCTGTCAAGAAGGATCTTAACAGAATGGATTTGCACATTTCTGCCCAAGAAACCTGTGTTAGAGTGAAACTTAATTCCATTTCCTTGTCTTGCAATTTCTGAGTCTGGTTGTACACAATGTTCAGCTGAAAGCAAATCTTTGTTTATGCCTCTCATGCCACTAAACACCAAGGATCATTATGACCAAGAGACCTCATAGAGTGGAACTTTTTAATTCAAGTAGCCATACCCAAATCACCGCACAAGATTGCTATTTCAATAATACTAAGGTATTAATCCCTAGCCTCCTGTGAAGCAGAAAATAGCTATATTTTGCAGATGGGGAACCAAAGAAGATAGAAAAGCCGTCCTCAGAGATCTAGAAGTCAAGCAGTAATTGTCACCATTAATTTTGAAATCTCACTTCTAAACTGGATGTCTGTTGACAGAGAGATATTTAGCCAGAAATCCAATAATGTATTTAAGTTGGTATCAATTTCAAAACCTCGCTAGCTCTGAAATACAAACAATTCATGGAGAACTAATTGTTTCCATAAAAGTTGTTGGAAATAGAAAAGGGGCTGACCTTCATGCCAAGGGGACTTACTGACTCCAGTCCCAACTCTTTTTCACTTATGTTCCCACAGGTTATACAAGACCTGAATGGGATTTTTAACAAAAAATATGGGGTCCTGACCATGTTTTTTGGAGGTTTGATCCCAAATGGATAGAGGAAAAAGGAGGAGCACACAACACCTGGCTTGGTCTGGGGGCTGCTCCTTAGCAGAGCTGCTCATGAGTGGCAGAATAATGGTGTACAAGATCAGCTTGAAACAATGTCAAGCTGTGCCTGATCAAAATTTCCTGTTTGCCTCTCCTTTCTTGAATTGATGCCACATTCCTCTTGCTAAGGCAGAAGACATTCATCCATTTAAGTGCAGGGAGCCTGGACAATTTACTCTCACTGCCGATTTGGCCTTAAGCATTTTTACTCCCCATCTCCAAAGAAATGAGAAGTGGTTCTGTTTGGTTTAGCAGGCTTATGTGAAAGATAGATCTGACCTATTGAAAATATTTGACTTTTTCTGGTAAAAACACAACCGATATTTTGACATGACTGAGCACAAATCAGACAACAATAGCTGAAGCTGATAAAAATGTAAAGGCTTTTGTTTCAAGCTTGACAAAGGCTGACAGAAAAATTAAAGGACAGAGTGATAATGATGGATGGCCCTTGCTGTATTTTGACTGAGAAAGAAAGAAATTTTAAGTGGTAAACTGAACTGAGTGATGACCTACCTGGGAAACAATCTCACTACTCTGTGCAAAATTTAATCAGTCTGTGGTATGTAGCACTAAATAATTTAGCAAGGTTTTAAATTCAAAGGGAGCTGCACTTACCCTCGTTCTAAGAAAACAGGATTGAACAAAAGGATCATTCAGCTTGAATATCATGTGCCAATAGCTCCTTAGCACTTAGACTGAATGATCCTGAACGCTCATGGACATGAGGTCAAGGGGTGCTTTTTACTAATTGATTCAGATTTATGAAACTCTGAAATGGCAATTATGTGCTTGACATTTTTGCTAGCAAATCAGATGTCATTAAAAATATCCAAATCCTTTTAACAAAAGCTCCATGTAGATCTATATCACTAGTTATAGCATGAGAGACTGCTGGTGAATGAGTTCATATTGCAAGACATACAGCTGGGCTAAAATGGTTAGGCAGCCTAGAAGGAAAATAAAATAAATTCACGTAGCCCCATGGTTGTAAGACATTTCATGGGCCTGTAGATGATACTACATGTTAGAAGGTGTGAGACATTTCATTAAAGTTTGATTAAACATAATTTAGTTGCACAGTCATGACAGAAAAAAAAACCCAAGTGCTAAGAGATACTACAATTTGAATCCTGCTATTCTTGCTTCCTGCTATTCTTGAGTTAGGAACTGGTAAGAACAATAGTTTTCTCTTCTTATAGAAAGTTTTATGGCTTGGTTGTTGGTTTGTGGTTTGTTTCTTTGTTTTCTTTTCCTCCCATTTCAAAAGCAAACGAAGGAGGAGGAAGTGTTTTAAGTTACAGCAAAAAAAACACTGTTTCCATCTGTTTTCAAAGAGGCAACCAAAAATTGGAATCTGCACATCCCTGCACCAAATTCTGTCCTTAGAAAGTTTAAGAATATAACTCAAAAGAACAAAGCCTATTTCAACATTAGTACTTAGTACTGGCAGTATGGTGTCATCCCAAATCACTTAAAATGAGGGCCTGATATCACACTGTGGCACATTTTTACAACACATGCTCTTACCAGAATTGCTTATGACAAAATAAAAAATGTGATGAATATGAAAAAACAAGGTGTAGTAGCAAGTTATTTCTGATTATGCCATCTCATTTGACACTGAAATATGAAGAAAAAGCCAGCTGCCCTAAATTGTCTTGAAACAACTCCTCCAACAAATGAGTGAATATCTCATTTATTTTGTGCACCAGAGCAACAGCAGGGCTCACAAAGACTATGGGTGTGTGAAAGGCTGATTTTCCACCAGTAAAGCAGGTCAGGCTCAGGACAGGTGTGGGAGCTGTCAGAAAACAAGCAGCTGTGGATCTCAGGCAGGTGACAAGAAAGAAGCAGTGCAAAGGAAGTGCCTCAGTGTGTTAGGAAGGACATGGTAAGTTCTCAGGGCTGAGAACAGTGACCGGCTCTGCGACTTTTCTCCTCCCTCAAGGTGCATCTCCCCAGACTCAGGCCATCTCTCACCAGTGCTGTGGGACCCTGGGTCATGTGGAAGGGAAGGGTATTTATGTAAAACCCACTTCTGCCACCTTCCAAGGGGACTCTAACAAGCAGAGCTCGCTGATCAGAGGCAGCCCCACCCTTCCACTTGCACTGATCTGAATTTAGCAGGCACTGGGACTATGTGTTCTATAATGCTCATGAGTGCTTGCTAAAATTCAAAGAGTAGCAGCAAACACAGAAAAAAAGGCTTTTTTTCTTTCTCATTTTTCTTTTTTTTCTTTTTTTTTTCTTTTTTCTTTTTTTTTTTTTTTTAATGGATAGAAAAACATGACCTTTCTGCACAGCACAGATGTTGCCACAAACACAGCTTTGTCACCTGGAGACCGGTGTAGTCTGTTGCACACACAGTTGGTGGAGCTGCACATGGGGACCCCGGGAAACCTGAACCAAGCATTTCCCAGGGAAGCATCTAACATGAACATCTGAGGATTGCACCGGTGGCTCGTAGCTTTCAAAAGGTCGGGTTCGACCTTTGAAGCCCTCAGTGCTTACTTTAGGGATCATCTTGCTCCCCACAGCACTCCACTGAATTTGCTATCAGCAAAAGCACTCTAGCTGCAGCTCCCCTGGAACAGAAAGCCAAGTTTGCAATGAAGGCCCTGAGATGCTGGAACACGCTCCCATTTCCCCGTCCGTCAGACTGGTTGTTTGTCACCAGTCCAGCCATTTAAAAAGCTCACCATTCTTGCTCTCGGGGAAGCAGAAGAATAAAAGGTGACATAATGTGGGATCTCTCAACACATTTACCTATTGCTGTTCAGTTTTGGTGGGGCAGATAATATTAAGTGCAACATTTGTACTGTAGAAAATGAGTGGGCTGCAATGTGTTATTTCCTAATTTCTGCTTGTGCTAAAACGAGGTGATACACAGAGAACATAAAAGGATACATTTGATAATAACTTAACTAGGTGATTGGACATTGAAGAATATCTTAGTACAAGAAAAAATTATATTCTCAATTAGGCAATTCTTTAATACTGAAGAATCTGTTTTCAAGTACTTTAAGTTTTACTTTACTAATGCTTACTAGTGCAAGATTTACCTCTAAGGACAAATCAAACCAAGTATTCAACAGGAAGACTAATCTCCCATGTTCTGGAGTTATATGAATATAATACAGACTTTAAATTACAATTTACTTTAGCAGTAAAGTGTAAGACCTAATTTTTTCCCAAAGTTAGCAAAAAGTTTTGCTAGCAGTTAAAAAAAAAGAGTCCTTTCCAATTAAAGAGTAGTAATAATAACAAAGCCTATCATTTTAAAGGAGTCAATCTCTCTTGTATAAAAGCTCACCTTTCTCATTAGTTACAAATACTGCACTGGGCAAATCACTGAAGCTTATGCAACTTGCCTGAAAGAAATTAGGTAAAATTTGCAGAGCATGCAGGAGGCTAAGGAAATTAATTTTGTAATTCAACATTTTAAATAAAAAGGTAGTTTTAGAGCACTGTTTGAGGACACAGCCTGAAATGAAGAAGATTTACCTACAAAAAGGCATCTATGTATGTCTTGATTTTGTTCACAACCCTACATTAACATATATATACACAGTTAAGAATGGATCTCTGCCTGGAAGATTTGTAAGGTCATTATTTGGACAGTACAGACCAAATGTTAGGGAAAAAGAGGCAGCATTATTCCCATTTCACAGCTGGGGAAACGAACACAGAAGAATTAAGTGGAATGTCTTAAATTTTACGGACTTCTGAGACTGACAGGGGAGTTCAAAACAGATCTCCTGAGGCTCATTTCAATCCTCTACTAAAAAAAAAAAACCCAAAAATCAAAAACACAAAGGAAAACAAAACCTCTCTCAAAACTGCATTTAAAAAAGCAGTTGTCCTTATACCTGCAGTGCCAATTTCACTGCATTCAAGACAAAATGTTACCACAAAAGCCACCAAACATCTTGTATGAATAAAGCCAGCATGATTTCCCCCCACTATTAATGTGGTGTTCTAGGCCCATCGCCACTGCTTAAAAATCACATTAGGCTGTAATGTTCATTTTTATTCTCTTTGAGTAAACAGACAAGCCATATTTCCTTGTTTTTCCAAGGCATAAAATAGGACCATTCAAAATTAAATGAAATAAAGCACCGGCAGCTGGCCCTTGAAAACCTATGAGGAAAAGCTAATGCACAACACAAATTCAGACACCAGCAGCCTTGAACAAAGATGACAGCTTTCCCTGAATGACACTTGACTCTTTCTGCACACACACACAAAAAAAATAAATTAAAAAAGCACAGCCAGAATTGCACTGAGAAGAAGAAAGAGGTCAAAGAGAATTTTCCCAAATTTCCCTGTTACGGAGGCATGTGTTGAAACTAAGTGGAGGCAAACAGATTGCTGATCTCTATTTTATTACAGTTGCTACTTTCATTTCTCTGAGGAATTCAGGACAGATCACTGAAATTGCTTAAACAACTCAAAACTCACTTCAATAATTTTAAGGTTAGTAAAAAGAGATGGCAGAGAATGTCATTTATTTTAAATGGCTTTATTTCAAAATATAATCAGAAGGGTCCAAGACTAACCTGAAACACTCTATCACAGTGGCATAGCTGTACCTCAGTGAAAATCACCTTGGGAAAGTGAGTGGCATCTTTGCAACCTAAAACATAGATTATTGCACTTCATTGCACTGTCTTTGACTAATACAATTAATTCTCACGTTCCTATCACCAAAGTACACTACATGAGAAAATAAGGCCCTATCTTTCTAGCTGTCAACCTGTAATGCTCTTTTCTTGCTCAAAAGAGTTCTACACATGTGGTCGAATTCCTGTCACGAGTCTTTGCCCTTGTATAACACATAACCATGGATGGTGGGATAAATGCAACACAGTCCAGACTTAATTTTGTTAATATTATCCAGCTTGCCATCAGGCTGGCAGATTTTTAGTACCTTAACTATTAATCCATCAAATAGGATAATCCACCAGCGGAATATCACAGTATTTTTTTTAATAAAGAATGCTTGATCGTATTGCTAATTTATTTTAAATGGAATGATATACAAAGCAGTGCAAAGAGATTTCACTTCCTGCTTAGGGATGCTGAAAGCCATCCAGAGCTCTCCTCAATCAAGCACCAAACTAGCACTTCAACATGTCAGGGTCCTTCAACTCCTCCCTGCCTCCCACCAATCAAGGATTACGAATCCTGCAGTAAATGTAAAACACAGAAATCACTGGGGGGGAAAACAAATCCACTAGTGCAATGGCCCACAGTAATATCTAAAGAATAAAATGCTTTAACAACAGTTTTACCCTGCCAAACTTTCTTCTGCGCTTCCTCCTCTCCTTTGGTTTGTTTTTGCCTTCGCTTGCCATGAGGATTAATATGGGCGGTTCCAGCTGAAAGATATACCCTCCTCAGGCACGAGGCTACCAAGAAAAAACAGTTTTTATCTTCCAGGGTGTATGTGGGGAGTAAACTTCCCACTGTGTATGTGGGTGCTGTGTGGATACCAGTGAAGGAAAAGCAATGAAAATGCACATCTGAGTATAAAGTAGATAAGGCAAAAAACCCAGGCACTTTAATTCTTCTGCCTTGAGGCCTTGTAACAAAATAAAAGTAATCCTGACTGAAAATTGTTTGGATCACTCTCACAAATGACACATCACCTTCCACCATGACATGAACACCATCAGTTGTAGCTGATACCTGGAGACCTGTTCACAGCCAAGTTTCTTCAAAGGGGGTTTAGAGCTTTCTTAGCGCTCGTGAGGGAAGCACAGCCTTGTGAAACAAGTCAGGGTGTTGTGGGAGATCCTCCCGTGGCATGTTCCAGCCAGCTTTATCAGCTTTGGTGGCAATGGTCTTTTTGGTTTGGTTTTGGTTTTTTATTTTTCTCCTTGTAACTTTAGAATGGTTTTGAGATACACCCTTACTGCCCTCCTGATTATTTGTTGCTGTCTGTTCTCCTTTCTGTGAGAGACACACAGAAAGATCGATGTGATGAGCTTTTCTGAAAGCTGCCAAAAGAGTCGGGAATCCTTGAGACAAAGTCAAGGTGGTTCACAGGAATTCAGAGTAAGATTCAATTCAGAAAGTCTATGATAGGATTCAGCAAAAAAAAAAAAAAAAAGTGACTTTAATTACAAAACAAAGAGAAATTTATTACATTGCATCAAGAATTCAAGAAGTAAGAGCAGGAAAAAATAGTTTGTGATTGCAGCTTAGAGGATTCCATCTTGGAGGAGGGGCTAAAGACACTTCAAGGTCCCAACACAAATTTTGATGGAACCTATGCTGTGAAGAAAGATTAGGAGACTTACAAAATTTAAAAGATTTTTTTAAAGATTTTTTTTTTCAGGAAAATTTCAAATTTTTGTCAGTATGATCTGTTTTTGAGTTGAAAGAATACTGAAAACAAGTGGGGAAATACCTTATTTGCTGTAAGGAAAATGCTACTAGAATACTGTAAGAAACATTTGATTGAATATTTTTTTTCCTTTATAGAATATAGAAATTCAGGCTAAGATAAACTCCAGAAAAATTTACCATAATTAAAATTTCAAATAGGAAAAATAGAATAATCAGTACTAATAATTATTAACATCAAATTATGGATGTTAGAAATATTAATGGCTTGAGATAAGCTAAGTGTCTACTTTTCTCTGAGCCTCCATTCTCTTTGCATGTGATCAGAGATCTCAGATATGAAGGTTCTCAAAGTTCTGGTTTTTTGCAGAAGCTTTCCCTGCCCCTCTCAATCTCCAAAGCATTTTTACCTGTTTCCATTGGGTCAGAACCTTCCCAAGGTTCCCAATCTCAGCTGGAACTGAGCACAGTTCTGATGTATCACCTAGCAGTAGCTGTCATTTTAAGCAATATCAGTAGCTAGAGTACCATTTTCTTCCTTGAATTGAGTGAAAACCTGAGCAACCTATTCTCAAAAGAAAGGTGAGTTATAGAAGCACCATGTGAGAAAGACAGAGACAGGATACCCTTATTTGCATTCCACAGCACCTAATGGTGCAGGAAAGATTTCAGCTTAGAAAAACTACTAAGTCACTTTAATATTATCTTTATAGTTTGAGTTTTCTGAATAATAAATGATTTAGATGGAAAGAGAAGATCATTAGCAACTGTTAGACTATAACTTTATCATCAGTCTCAAGTGACATTATTCTGTGAACAGTTATATTTTCTTCATGAAGATTGCACATGATCTTCACAGGCATGGTAACTTTACAATCTGACTTCTCAAACAGAAAAGCTCAGATGAAGTAAAGTTCAAGAAAACTGGGGGTATAAGCAGTAGCAAAGTGTGAAGTACAGAAAAATTAGAGAGCAAGCTTTGCTACTGCAGCAAATCACTGATGATAAACTCAACAGCACCATTTCAGAAATACATGGCACTGAAGGTCAGAAAAAACAGTTCTCAGATAAAGCAAGAGTAGTAGATCTAGTTCAAGAAGTACTTCATTGTATATGCTCTACCCATATACAAGCATCCAAAATATTAACTTTATGCACTTATTGGGTATGGACAAAAAAAAAATCCCTCATTATAACTCAAAACCAACACACAACCTTTTCTTTTTCAGGAATCACATAAGAAATTCCAATCAAGAACCATCACATTTGCCAATTATAAGTATACACAGCAAACTAAATATTTTCAAGAGTTGTGTGTTATTAGAGACATTATCCAAAACTACAGGCTTTTAGAATACACGACATCCACTCAAATAGGAAAGAATTATATATATTTGAAAATATTGTTAAAGGTTGGACCTGGAGAGAGATTTGCTGCTGATTAAATGCTCTGGGTTCAATTATTTCAATGAGTGCTCTAGCAAGGAATTAAAAAAAAAAATTAAAAATTTATTCCATATGTTATCTAACAAAATCAGTTTATTTTCATAGGTTTTTTTTCATGAAAAAGAGTATTTTAATGTAAAAATGTAGAAGTGTCTAATGTATTCCCCAGAAGCGTTAGCGTGGTTTGGAATGTTATTTACTTGACCTTTCCAAAATAATTTTAAGCTTATCTGGAAAAAAAATTTGTATCTTATTTTTCTAAAGTCACCATAAATGAAGAAAGATCAGTTCACGCAGCTCAACCATACACCCCATTATTCAAGTATTTATCAACAAAAAGCAATTTCAAAGTAGCTGCCTTGAGAGGGTTCAGGGATAATAGCTGGACAATTCATCCATAAAATTAAGCCAACAATTCCACCATAAGTTTCTTGACAGACTTTTCATACCTGAAAATGTCAACTAAACACTATTCTTCTTTAGTCCAGTAATAACAGCTGTATTACACAATGATTTCTTAATTCATCTGACTGTGTTGGGCTTTAAGGTTTGGACCACATCTTCTGGAGAAGTCAAATTTAATAATATGATAATTATTTAATAGCTTAATGCCATTTTAGAACATTGACATATATGCAAAATCAAAACATTTCAACACAGTTTGAAGGGCCGTGCTTTGAAGAATAACACATGTATGAAATTCTCTGGGTGTTTAAAATGCTACCTTTAACACAGGGTTTTAATGACTCGCTTTCTTAGGCCTGACACGGTGTAACCCTGCTCCTCCTCACTTTGATTTTTGCTGAAACTATCCAGCTGATGTGGATTTCAAAGGATATGATGATGATGAAAAAAAGAGATGTCTTCCTGGATAATTTAGCAGACTCTGATTGCTTTTGCTTGTGGGTATGTATGCACACATGCATGGTGGGGAAGTGGAAGAGAGAAAAAAAAGAGATAGTTTAGGGGGAAGGAAGGCTTTTGAGATAGACAGTCTTCAAGAGCATTCTTTTATTTATTTTTCATCAGAAAGCTCAGGCTCCTCTGTCTCTGAGTCTCTATCATCTTCTTATAAGATGGGAATTGGAAAAACTTTTCACCTTTGTTTTAAGGACTCAAAATTGAGACTTCCTTCTTTTAATTCAAACGCAGATATAAAACAGCAAAATCTCAAAACTAGAAGGCACAGATATTCAAATGCACTAATTTTCTAATTATATCCTAAGATGTCTTCTGAGTCCCACATTCTTGATATGCCTCGATAGCTGAAAGGGCAATTTTGTGGGTTTTTTTAACCAAAATTACCCACTATTGTAGCCATAAATGTTATTATCATTACATCACACCACAGGTCTCCACACTTCTCTTTTCCCAAAGCCCAAGCTTTGTTCACCCAAAGGTAGGGTATATTCCCATAGGCAAAGAAAATGTTTTCTCCAAAATGTGTGTGTAAATGAGACATTTCAACTCAGAAACTTTAAAAATTATCCTGTTATCTCTCTTTTGGTCTTAACACCAAAACAGAGGGCAACAAGATTACTGATGAGCTTGCTGCTCCACGTGGATGCTGTTTCCTTTCCTTCCCACCACCCCTCTGCCCCTCCAGTGAATATTTTTTATATGTTTTTTTGATGTATGTTTATAATGATGAGGTGTCCAAAAACACTACATAAGATTTATCAGAGTTCTGTAGTGGAAACATTTGCAAATCAAAAGATCTATTGCCTGTTCAGTAAGCTTAGTTTCCAAGAAAGCAGAAAATATTCTCACCTCCTCGGTTTTCTTTCAATTTACTGTTAGACTCAGTTTCTACTTTCTCGGAGAGATTTGAAAAGAAACTTGTATAAATTTAGAAGTGCACCACGCTGGAATTATGAGTGGCCATAGAAGATGAGCCTCTATATATGTATTTGGAGGTAGGATTTAATAAACCAAGGTGTGTGGTGCAGATTTGGTATAGACCATTTACCAGATGTGGAGAACAATCAATCACAGAGATTTACAACTGGAACAAAAATGGAGAAAAAAGGTGAAAAAAAGACCACTGAAGAAAGAGAGTGGACACAAGGGATAGGAATCCAGGAAATGCAGAGTGTAAGATCATAACTAATGAGAAAATGAGACCAGGGTGGAAAAATCTGAGAATCTACTGAAGGGAAGCAGCACAAGTACAAAAGTGATTGGAATTGCCTACTTCCAGGACAAACAGCAAGAGAGGCCAAACAGCTTGTAGAGTTGGGAAGTGAAGAGATCAAGCAGCAGGCTTAAACAAACAAAAGAGAATACTTTTCCCTCAAAGCACGTAACTCAATTCAGAAACTTGTTGCCACAGGTTACTGGGAAAGCTAAGATGACAAATGTTTTGAAATGGGACTGGACGAGCAGGCGGAATATAAATAATGTTATAGTTAGGAAAGGTGCAGTGGGACCTTTGGTCTTACACACTGTAGGAGATCTTCTGTTTGAAAGCACTTTTCAAAATACTAATGAGGATGTA
Source organism: Lepidothrix coronata (assembly GCF_001604755.1). Classification (NCBI taxonomy): domain Eukaryota; kingdom Metazoa; phylum Chordata; class Aves; order Passeriformes; family Pipridae; genus Lepidothrix; species Lepidothrix coronata. The sequence goes on along the minus strand of NW_016690273.1, from coordinate 1,058,434 downwards.
ACTTGGTCTTTCAGCTGCCTTTATTTGCAAAAAATAGCTTGCCTAAGAAAAAAGTACAAACTAGAGAGGCTGAAGACAAAGGAATATGTTATGACCCTTTTTATTCTTCAGAGATAATAAGTAACTGGCTCAAATGCTTTGTATGTATAATATGGGCAATATTATGTATGTAATGTATCTATAATTAGGGCAGTAAGAACTGCCTTGACCATCCACAGCTGCTGATTCATATTAATTTCCATATTGCTCTTCTAAAGAATTGCTACATGGCACATTACAGCTCTGAATATTTCAGTTAATTTAATGCTTGTCTGTAGATTGGCGTATCGGGATATTTCACCAAGGTTCTCCATTTCAAACAGGTCTGCAAATTGTCAAATGCTGCCATGAAGAAGGTTTCTCAATGATGTGGACTTGTGTCACTCACTCCAGTGTGATGATGAACTAAGTCTTCAGCAGTGACCTCCAGAGGTTATGAACTACTCCTGCATAAATCACAGGTGTTATCTTCAGTTTGATTATTATGGACCACCTCCTTCCTCTACTCCAGCTAAGTCAGTGCACTCATTACCTAAGCTTTGCAAGTAGAATCTCTGGTTTTGGGCAGAGCAACATGAGTCTGACAGTTTGCTCTGTTTGCTGATGATTAATGACAAGTATTTGGACAAAGGTAAACAAAAATTCTTAATAAATTGGAAGAGAGTGAAAATTGCCTGGGGCACATTACCAAAGAAAGGGTGTAATATATCTAGCCAGAATGTGCACTTCTAAAGCACCAGGCTTACCAATTAGAATACAGAAATGACAACAGCTACAGGCACTAAAGCTTGTGCCTTTGTTACTGCAAGAGACAAATGTTTGAGCAAACTACGTCTTGCCTTTGTACTTCTGCCTATAAACTCTGACTTTGTGCCCACCCTCCTGCTTCACAAAGTATTATATGACATTCATTATTAACAATAAATGTTAAGAAAAATTAAATTAGCATTCATATTGATTCAGCAAAGCAGCATGAGCATATTTAATAGTCCATGCCGTTAACTTTATTCAAATTTGTTCAATTTCTCTGAAGTCCGATTCCTTTAATTATACTGCAAATCTAAAAAGATTTTTTATTTTATCAGACACTAATTGCATTGGACAGATTGCCACTCATCGCTTATAGCAATATTTATTTCCAGTGCTGTCCCTTAACATCAAAACAGTTTTACCTCATCATCACTTACTGTGGAAAAAATACTACTTTTCTGTACAATTTTGTGTCTAGGTTGGTCCAGTTAAAGGCATGAGACACTCTTTGCTTAGTTTGTATAATTAATATATACAAATACTTTGCTTGCCTTTAACTTCTAATTATGATAAACTATTCCTTCTATTTTTTAGGCAATCCTCTCTCTACACTAAAGCTGCCTAAATCTTCTCTCAGTTAGGAAGATAACTTAAGGAACTGACAGAATTATTAGATTGAGTACCACTGAGAGGGGGATTTCATAGGGGGGGAAAAAAGAATAGAAGCCAGATGAAGCTTTTATAACATTAACAAACAGAAAGACAGAAAATCTGTCAGAGTAGAAGTGAAAAAAAGGAAAAAAAATGTAGTCCACATCAGAGTATCCATTAGAAAAGAAAAGCTCTGAATCAGGTTGTACTCCCCTGCCTCTGCAGAGGATACCTTCCATTGATGTCCTCTGTTTCCTCACATGGAAAATCTGGCATGTGCTTGTATTAGAAACCTAACATTCAAAGTAGAGAAGGCATACTTATGGGATAAATCAATTCTAGCAAAGAAGTAGGACAAAAAAATTACATCAACACATTAAGCACAGGGGAAGGGATGAGAAATCAAAGGATGCTTCCAGATATATTTAGGAAGATAAAAAAAAATACATCTTCTATTAAATGGAAGGATGCATCTCAGAAAGTGATAAAAAGTAGGTTTTTTAGCCCCCAGGGAAATAGAGAGAAAATATTGTATAATTTGGGGAGGATTATGTTTCACTAGAGACATTCATGAATATAATGAGCTAAAGAAGGGATAAGGCTGCTTAAATTGATCTATACAACTGATTGTTCTACACTTGATAAAATAATTGTGTCAGTCTCCTCTGTACTTAAAATAAACCTAACAGCTCTGAAATGCAGTCAGTTGTTAAGCTCTAAACATCATCTCATACTCTGTCACGTTACTCTCATTGTTTCAGAAGCCTCGGAAGCACCTGACATTTACCTTCTCCAGTTCCAACACTGGCACTGCAGAAATGCAATTAGGAAAACTCTGGTACTCATAACAGAAGAGGTCAGCAATGAGGGAGCTAAACCTGATAACGTGCCTAATGTGCTGCCAAACACGACAGAACACCTCCCTGATAATGAATGATTTTACAGACTGCCACGAAGTTGTTGCAAGATAATCAGACCGACAGGGGGGCACGCCACTGTGAGAAAGACACACAGGAAATGGTGAAGTATTCTTTGGTAGAGGTGTATTGCAGAGTCATCACTGATGGGAAAAAAATCTTACCGTTATCAAAGGCCGTATTTTCAGAAATAATCACGTAAGTAAATTGGGCAGAAAAGGTGAATCACAGAAGTTTCAACACATGGCAAGCGCAGAAGCCATTATCTCGTCACAGGCAGTGCACTTTGTGCCTGCAGCCAACAACCACCACATCACCACCTCCAGGATGAAAAAAAAGACATTTTTTTCTTTTTCTCTTCTTGTGGTAACCAGTGTAAGTCGAGGTTAGAGGGTTTAGTTTTTCTGCTTGCCTTTAATACAGAAATACTCAGGCAGCGGCACAGGTTCTGTGTTCCTCATGCAAAGACCTCCTCCTTACTTGTGCCACTAATTCTATATAAACTAGTAGTGAACTTTAAGAAAAATGAAAAGTAATCTAAGGGTTTCTTTTGACAAATGACATTTCATCAACAGTGCCAATAAATAGCTCCTTACTGAAAGCAGCACTTATTAGAAGTTTTATGCCAAATACCTAAAGGCAGGTTAAACCTTGAGTGAAAAATGTTTTTGAGACCTTACAACCATCAAAGAAACATGTATTTGTTATAACCAAATTAATCATGAGTAAATATAATCTACATAATTCTCATGTCTATTTACAGATATCATTTTCATTAAATTTTTTCATTTTATTTTGTCAGTTGTAAGAAGTCACATTTAAAAAAAAAATACACAAAAAAGTACCTTCATGAACTACAGTGGAGCTTCTTCCTTTACATTCACTTAGATTAAAATTCAAATTATGGAAATCATCATCTTCCAGGAATACATACTTGTGATAAGAAAACATCATGTTTTGAGACTGCTAGATCCACATTGCAAGGCTGTATTAAAGGTAAATCCTAATTTTGTATTATAGTTTCTCCCATACCTGTTATATCAATCTATTTCATGATCAACTTGGAAGGCAGTTATTCCTTTCATGGGACCCATATTACTGTCTAATTAATTATGGGAAAAAAAATCAACTGGAATTTAATATGAACCTTCCTATTTTTCAATTTTATTAGAAGCAGTATAATGAATTAAGGACATGACATAGTTTTGACGATTCACTGTAACAATAAGCCAGATGACGACAAGCTAACTTGTATAAGCTGAATTTTCTCAGTAGCAGGCTATAACTTGTGTGAAGAATCTGATCTCCCGTCTTTGACGGTCTATAAAAAACTAAACAGAAAACTTCAAACACTCATCTGTCTGGTATTTCTCTCCATATATCCTTTTGTGACCAGCTTTACCTGAACAGTTGGGCCTGAGGCAAGTGTTTTTAAAACAGTACCTACATACTGCAAAACATTTTTACAGGTGCTTACTTACCAAAAAGTTCACAGCGTAAGCGACTATATTTTGTTTAAACTGTATGAAGAGAGGCATGATAACAGAAGAAAGATAACATCCGTCCCATAACTAGGTGACAGCATAAATAGAAGTGCAATTATACTACCGACTTTTTTCTTGCTATTCTTTCTGTAATGACCATAATGTCATTACAGAATGTTCTGTAATGACTGTATTGGCTTGAAATGTTACATATGCATGACATGCACTAACAAGAACACACTCACCATGTACTATCAGGACATATTCTGTGCTGTTTCGGCCAATAGGATTTTTTGCTTCACATCGGTATGTGCCATTGTCTGTTTTGTTTAGGAAACTGATGCTTAGAACCCTGCCATTGACAACCATTCTCTCTGGATCTGGCAGTTCTCCGCCGTCCTTTGTCCACAGTACTGGTTCTGGCCTGTTGGAGGATCCAAAGCAATGCGTTTATTTAGATACATGAAACATGTATATGCAACATATGCATCAGAAATAGTAGCATCGGAGACTCATGAGTAGCAACCGACCATCAAAGAGTATTCAATGACAGTTTGAATTACTGGATATAATGAACTGTCACTATTACAACCTCACCATCCCAGATGTCAGACAGTAAAGAAAGTGAAAGAACAAGCAGAGAAAAGAAGAGAAATCAAAAAGGAAGTAGAAGAGTACTGGAACAGGCCAAGATCTTTTCTAAAAGAAAAGATTAAAAAACTATTAAAAAATAGTTCTTGCAAGGTTTTAGGGCCCACAGTTTGGCAAGGTGCTTGGCAAGCTAAGTGAAAGCAGCTTTCTGTTTGTGTGATGAGCAATGTGGTTCTGTGTGGGTGGCAGGAACTGGAAATCACTCGAGCAGGGTGGGTGAGGTACATGTAAGTAATTTGTAAATGGATTCTCAAATTAGGCCATTCACATTCACAAGTACACTCCCATGCGCCGAGGGTTTTCCCTGAACCAGGCTGATCAGTCTCAAAGCAGCACATCTTACACACAATCTAAATTTGTTTCAGTTGCTGCATTGTGTCACAGACCATCCCTTTTCCCACCCTTTCTGCATCCTTCCCTCAAATAATTGCCTGTTACACGTTATCACAAGCGATTTAAGATTTAACTTAAAATCCTGCATTTCCTTCTTTTGCGAAACTTTTCCTCTTGTGCCTCGTGCACTTGCATCAACCAGGCCAAAAGCAATGCACTGGCAGTGATAACCCCCTAGGCAAGTTAAGGGCACCACAGAGAAGGGAAGTGACCATCCTGCAGATTCACATATTCCCAGATTCACACCTTCCCGCTGGCAAGTGATACCTCACTCTTTCCTAAGGACTCTCAAGAGGGTCCCCAGTTCAGATTTGCCTAACAGACAGCAGGATGTGTTTATTACTGCTATGCAGTCTTCACTCACACATAACAAGATATACTTTCAAATTTATATGAGGCAAATCACCAAAAATGCAGACTCGTGACTGAGAATAAAAAGTTGGCTTCCTGAATCCTGCCTGTGTCACAAGCAGAGCATCTCAGGCCCTTAGACACTGATCACTCAAGCAAGATATATTACAGCCTGGGGGTTCACTGATACCTTACTTGTAGCTGGTAGCTCTGTACACTGTAACCCAAATATCAATCTCTTTTGGGTACACTGTTTAAGTGATTTCAGTCCAAAGCTGTTCTAGATTGGCACATATATTTGATAGGAGAGCATTACATTATATTATCCTATCGAAATATGCAGTTGTATGACTAAGTAATAAAACAAAATATGATACAGTGTTATAAAATTAGCAGTTGCCAAAATGGTCACTAGTCTTACTCAAGAAATAGTTCCTTTCATTAATTTAAGCAGGTGTTCAAAGCCTATTAAACTTAATAAGTGTTAAGAATAAGAATTAAACCTAAATATTTAAGGAGAAACATTTTGCCAAAATGTAGCCTCATGCACAGAAAAATAGCCCTAATGATTTCAATGACATGATTTTCTTTTAAATTAGGCAAGACATGAAAACAGGGAATTTTTCTGAAATGCACTTACCGCTATATAATTCATTTAATTCTTTAAAATAAAAATACCGTGGGTCCCTTCCAACTCAGAATATCCTGTGAACATCTGAAACATTTATCTTGAAACATAACAGATTTATACATGTTTTAGTGATATTTGTTTGACACCCTGCTAAAACATCACTGAACTTAGACTGGCTGTTCTCTGAAGTTATGACTTTTTTTCGGAAAATCATATACCCAGAGAATAAAGCAAGGATTAAGAACTGTTGGTGTAATGGGCCTTATTTACACCTCACCATAAATATGTCATAATACTCCTCCTAAGTGCACTTCCATGGACTGGTATCTAAACGCACATGACAAACAACACACACACCTCCTCTCTGCTTAGTGTGAGCAGAGACTCTCGATGTCCACGCTGCTGCAGAAACATCGCCCTGCAGAGTTCCCAACATCAGGGTGTGATTTGCTTTGATGTGTTAAGGCGGATTCGTTCAATTTTCTAGCAAACTCCCCATTGCCCTCATTGTTTCCCCTTTACCAGCTCACTGTGAATCTGCAGTCCCAGGAGTGGAGACTCTGAAACACTTCTGCTGCAATGTGCACCATTACCTGCACAAATGGCGTGTTAAAGCAACTTCTGTGCAGTGGTAATTTATGGAACTTACGTTTTAAATTGAAACTAGATGGCGTATCCTAGGGGAAAACCCATAGGATAACAAATAAGTATGAAATGGAGACTTAGATATAAATTATTCAGGGGCTCTGTCACATTGTAATATACCAGCTGTAGTCTTACACAGAGCACTTAGCTGTGGTTGCAAAATGATGTGCGGCAGAAAAATCACGGCTTAGAGAGAGGCAGATCTGCATACTGTGGATGTTGGGGAAGCTGCTAATTAACAGTTAATATTAAGCCATCCTGTGCTGTATTGGTGGCAGCAGCAGAACAATTCCTGGGCAGCAGGCCCATAGTCAACACATCCTGGTCACCGGGCACAGCTCTCAGGCACGATGGTGCCTAAAGCAGCAGTTCTGTCACAACCACAGAATTAAATTTTGCCTGTGCTGCTGGGAAGCTTTGAGACACTCTGGTCTAAATGATTCACCAGTTAGGCAGGAGTGAGCTAAGAACATGAGACATGCTCATGCACCCAGGCCATCGTGCTGCTGTGGTCAGCGACAAGGAGATGGTTGTTTAAGGAAAGCACATGAGTACGTCCCTTTTCTGTGGTCCATTCCTCCTGCACTCTGCCAGCACCCACAATCATTCTGTCAGGGATGCTAGAGGGCACATCTCTTGTTCTCTTTTGTACCTACTTGGTATTTAGACCTGTTGCCTATGAATGTCACTAATATCTTTTGGAATCTGCTTATAATGTCCATCAACCCAGCCTCTCGTAGCAATGAATTCTGGAAGTTCCCTACCTGCTATGCAAAAATGTATTTACTTTTATCTGTCTTACACTGATCTCCTAGCAGTGGCAATGAATATTGCAGGATATGGTAAGTAACACTTCTGCATATTATGATCTTGTTATAAGTTATGACAGCCTTGTACTTAGCAGGCCCCTCTCTCCCCCTCTTTCTCTGTTTGAATTTGATACATTCTGAGATTGTCAGCAGGGGAAAAAAAAATTCAAAAAGAAAGGGCAAAGGAATTTTAACTTTAGAGTGTATTGGCTGTTCTTTGATAATTGCCTTGGTACCTTCATTGTCCAAAGTACAAATGCAGCTGAAGCACTAATGGGGAAGCTTTCCTTTTCTGACACAAGGCACAGACAAGTTCAAAGTCCCCATAGTTTATCCTGGGTGCAAACCCAGATAGAGATTTTTTTCTCTTAGCCAACATTTTGACTTAGGTTTGACACACTAAAACACCTGACAAATATGTACACTCCTTAATATCACACATTTTTCCTCATTGCACAAGTCTCTAACACTGCAGAATTTCAGTGCTTTTTTTCATACTAATGGGCTGCTCTAATGCTACCTATCCCTGCATGGACTGGAACAAATAGGGTGTCCCTGTGCCTTGGGTTTGCTCTTACTTCAAGCTGAACCACACCTAGCCATTTAATACCTATTTTTCTTCAGACAATCCTGAAAACATCTCCCTTGGAGCCCAGCCCCTATAAAATCAGAATAAACACTTCAGCCACTAATGCAGTTGCACGCTGCTCCCTTCACACGTCTCCTGGCACAAACAAGCTCCCTGACCCGCTCTGTCCTAACAGTAACACGCAGCCTGTTAGTTACAATACACTAACCCAAAGAACTAGTCTGTCCTCCCTTTTCTGCTGCATTGGAGAAGAGCTGCTTTTCTATATCTGCGGTTTAATCCCTCCCACGTGGACGTGGCTAAGTGGAAATGAGCTGTGCTACCACTGAGACCCTGCACTGGGCTGAAGGAGGCAGCAGAGCTGAAGCACCAGGGTGCTGTCTGCTTCCCCAAAGCACAGCTCTGCTTCTGGCTTACCCATACCGATTTGCTCCCGGTGTGACACCTTTTAAAACAAAAACCAAACAAATTAAGCATGCTGTACTGATGAATTACTTCCACAGACACAGCTCAACTGTGGCAGCTCCTGATATTTCTTTGACTGGTACGTATGGCTTTTACTGATTTGACTTCGCACCCAGCTGCTCACGGTGGCACTATCAGGACTGTGTTAAACAGAAAGAAACCAGAGACACCAATCACAAGCATTATGAACAGTAATGTCTCTGCCTGCCCCCCAAGAAATCTGAACTCTATACTTCCCCTGATGAACTGTTAAATGGGTTTAGATTTCATTATAAGTTATGTTTAATCCTAATGGAAAAGCCCAGAAGCATTCAGTGACTGACTTATAAAAGGGAACTGTTTTTTAGGATAAATAAATGATTTTGTTGCATGTCTTCCTGTTAGCCTCAAAACCTGACATAAAAAGCAACAAATTTTGGTATTCTTTCCCAGTCAAACTGAAATGGGACTCAATGAAGGTATCAAAACACTGGTGTGAAGTTGCACAATGACTCATGTTTTATACTGTGGAACAGGAGTTTTCTTGCAAGTAGTTGAACAAAGAATTCGTAAATAGAGCAAAATTGTTTTCTAATCTTGAGGTTAAGAAAACTTTTTTTGCCAAAATAAAACTAAGGGCAAACTGAAATGTGTTGGGAAAAAAATGTTTTCAAAACAAAAGTCAGATTTGATTAGAAAAGAACATTTGGGCACTGACACCTTTTCAACAAGTGTTTCCATAACATGAAAGTCAACAGTTATATTTAAGTCCACACTAATATTTTCTTTTTATAACTGTGGCCTTTAAAATTACACAGTAATATTTAAAAAAAAATTTATTTTCCATCCCCTCCTCCATTCTTAACCAAAGGACTATGATGTTTCAGTACTTTCTTATAAATCCTCCTTTCTAGCGATATTTTTATACCCAACTATTATAGTTAACTTACCCTTCATTTAAAAATGATACATATATCTATTGTATTAGCTCTTCCTTCTCAACAAAGTGAATTTGTGCAATGCAATTCAGTTGCACTTGGAAGTTCTTGGCTCTATTCATTTTTTTTTTCCCTTTTCTGATTTTTGGGTACAGAAAGGTCATGTACAAAGTGTTCTTCATGGAGACCTTACTAAACAACACTTGGATAAGTTTCTGGCCCTTAGTAATAGCACAGGATAACCTTTCTGTTTCCATAAGATCACAGTCAAAAAAAAACCCACAAAAAAACCCCAAAAAACCCCCCCCAAAAAAAACAGACCAACAACAACAAAAAAAATGCCACCTTTTTACATGTTCAGTCTCACTGAGGATATTATCATCCAACTGAGTAGCTAAGTATCCTGTCAAAATTTTGTAGCCGGTGTGGGTAAAAATAAGAAGGATGGAAGAAGAATTTGAGGAACACTAAAAAGACAACTACACTCATTATTTGAGTACAGCCCTCTCAAACAATACCTTTTACTTCTCTAAACAGGGTTACACTTGTAGTCTCTGAAATCTATAAAACCATAATCTAGTGGATATGTTCAAATGAGTAATGGAAAAGGTATCACAACATTTATCAGAGCGTTTCTTGTTGAAATCCTGCCGCAAAGTTACAAGTCATCCAAGGGAACGATTGCTTTATTAATTGGAAACATAGTTTCTCTGTAGCAAGAAACTGGGTTTTTAGCTTTGTCAGTTAATCATCCAGTTCAAAGCCTAAACCCTGAGGGAACCTCTTGTTTATATAAAGCCTCAGTCTGATGAGTCATTTTGGGATGAGCTGTTTTGGGAGCATTTCATTTATCAAAAACATCAATACCCACAGTCACTGGTCTTTCATAAAAGGCTTGGATAGATGGTTTTTATTTTATGAGATTAGAACTGTCTGTGATTTTGTAGCTCTGCAAAGCCTGAGTAACCTTCATACAGTGTTTTTCTCCCCAGAAGAATTAGTAAAGAATATCCTAAGTACCTTTAATGAAGTTCTCTCTTTTTTTTTTTTTTAAGAAGGAAGCTTTGAACATCTGAATTGTCTATTATATTTCTCTCTATTTTTCTTTTTAAGCATCTCAACTGACATAAGGTAGCCTAGGAACATTTGTTATATCCTATACTAACGTTTTTTAAATGGTTAAGAATTAAATTACCAAAATAGATTAAAAATGAGGTGGCAACAAACTATGGATTTCCACTTCTTACATCATAAAATTTTGACAAGAATTTAAGCTATAAAGACAGCAGGAAAAACAAGAAATGCTGAAGACTGTTGCAGTGTATTATGCCTTTAAAAAAGTTGCTTAAATAATAAATATATAGAGATAATAAGATTCTCAAATGGTGTTAGTATTCATCATTTACAAGAAAAACAAAGAGAACCCCAAAAATTAGAAGGAAAAAAATAGAGCACAAAAGGAAAGCAAACAATCCAAACCAAACCAACCAACCAAAAAACCAACCAAACACCCTTCATTCCTTGCCTTTTGTCCTAGATACAGATAAAGCCTTTGTTTTGTTCATCACAACTGTACTTGGGTGACAGACCTCCCTGCTTGTAGCTTGCCTTAGATAAATTCACCTTCACTGGATTACAGGTACTAACCATGTTGATGTGATAGACTAAATTTGCAGATGAGAGTCCTTATCCCTCAGCAGACTGTGACATCACCTGCTTAAAGTGAATCACGAAGAGTATTTTCAAAGCAAAGATATTTACCATTTTACCCAAAGATACAAATCTATCTTGTTACAGGGCAAAAGAGTAATTTTTTGCATTCATATTTCCTCCCATCTACACTCCAATCTTTCCTTGCAACCTCTTTTAAGGTTCCTTCCAGGTCAAAAACCTTTGTCTGTAGGAATCTGACTATTATACCAATTATAATTGGAACTTTGAAACCACTTATCTGTAGCTTTTCCTTTTGCAGATATCATGTACCTTCCCCCTCTCATCCTCAAAATGTTTCCTTTGTTAGTCATTTTCAAGAAGGCAAGGCAATATCAGACTAATATTCTGAAAAGTGCATAATCTATATATATATATACATATATATATATGTATGTATATACGAAGTTTCTTACCTAATTCCTATATTATTCACTATCCTCTCAAAGAAGTGCAAAAACCCTGCTGTGAATAACATTTTGGAGAATGGCTTTCTCATAGTCATGAGACAGATCAACAAGAGAACTTATGTGAAATCAGAAGACAACTTATCAGTGAATTGTATCAGAAATATCCCTTGTATTCTACTATTGGAAGCAGCAGGGAGGCTAGAAATGGACAAAAAGATTGCCTAAAAAAAAAAAAAAAAGAAACCCAACCAAAGTTTGTGAGTGAGATGCCACAGGGATGTGCCCAGAATTTCATTTAAATAAAGTCCAAATCCATTGCCACATGAAAGCACACGTGGGGGAGTCCCCTACTTGTTCACAAAGAACCGTCCTCCCTCAGGCAAGTTTAATGCAGGAGGAGACACCAAAGCAGTGTGCTCACTGCTGTGGGTGATCCACTGTCCTCCCATGATCCCCATTAGAAGTGAAAAAACGGTTCAGGGAATTATGGCTCATTACCAAGAGTCACTGTGTGTGTGTTGGAGAACCAGGGTCTTGCCAGGGTTAGTTTGGTTGTGCAATTCCCTCTTGCCTGCACACAAACGTTCACAGTGGGGAAAAAAAGAATCTTGTGCTTATACCCTCCACTTTCTTGACACAAATTAAGATTAAAAACATTTCATGCTTTCTAAGGGGCTGTTGATTTTCTCCAACCTTGTTCTTGGGCATCTCTGTCTGCTGCTTCCTCAGAAGCAAGTGGGAGCTCTGCAGATGTGCTAATTTTAATGGGCTTTCATAGCAGAGAACAGGAAGGGCCTTCAGCTGCCCGGTCTGTATAGTTCCCATCCTATAACCTCTCCCTCTTCTATTCTATTTTATGCAAATCTCTCCCACATTTGTCATATACTCCACCTACTTTCGAACTTCTGGTGTCTCATTTTGCCCCAGCTCTGATTTTTGCATTCTCTGAATCTGACCAACTTCCCAAACAATAGATTGGACATTTCCACTCTTTTATTATTTCTCAAGACATTTCTGCACCAGGCAAGCAATTATACTCATAAAAGGCAAAATTTGCTGAACTACTTTATTTTTGCCTTCCCTCATCAGGAATCAAGAAACACAAAACAGAGGAGAGAGGAAGAGGCTGCCATATTCCAAATTTTCAAGGCCAGCCCATCACTTGGGAGCAAATGGAAATGAAGAATACAGGCACACTGATGCATACCATAAAGAAGAAAGGTAAACCTCTTTTAAATACACCATTAGGTCAGGGAATAGGCAATTACTTCATTTTGTTTCAGAATAAATCTGAAAAAGATCTGGATATTTTAATGCATTTTTAGTAGTTCAAACCAAAATGCCTAATATTTTAGAATATTTTTATTAACCAGCTAATAACCACACTTTTTTATATGTATTTTAAAGTCCTAAGCTCAAAACATCTCAAGTTCAGAGGCAACATTATAACCTCTACAGCTTACAAACAGGTTTCATAAAAAGTGCTTTAAAATCTTCTGTCTTTAGAAAACAATGGTACTTATGGATATACTGTTCATTTTATGTTGCCAGTTTATAAATAATTTATATTTCTTTTAAATTTTGACTGGGCGAAAAAAGAAAAGTCCTCCACAGAAGTGTAACATCACTTTCAAAAAGATTCCTGAGGGTAAAAAGGCAGAAGGAGAGGTGTAGGCCAGTACAGTAGAAGGAAAGGGAAAGGGAAAGGGAAAGGGAAAGGGAAAGGGAAAGGGAAAGGGAAAGGGAA
>NW_016690273.1:899960-1045119 GCF_001604755.1 Lepidothrix coronata | reverse complement strand
CATTAAACAATCTTAAGTTATAAATCCTGCCTTACTTTGTGGGGAACGGAGACCTTGCAGAAGTGACTGCCACTGTCAGCTAAATGACAAGAGCTCAAGGACAAAGCAGTAGGTAATACTTTACAAGAAATATCACTGTTTTGGCCTGGACTTGACCACAGATTAGATAAGGTGTTTTCCAATGTCTGTAAAGTAGCAATGCCTCTGGTTTTGTATCAGAACTCTTGCACTGAAGGCCTGACACGGCGAGATTGCACAGCACTGCACCTGGTTGGGTGGATGCACAATTATTATCTGCTGTGCAGTCGTTCAGCAGCTCCACAGGCAGTGGCTAAGATATCCTTAATGACATATCAGTAATGAAGGGCAAGTGACAGCCTTGTTTTTAGGAGATTGTGCAAGAAAGCAAAGGGCTAGAGACCTTCTCCACAAGGTGCATCTCCCCTGCTGCAGCAGGCAGAGGGGGAAAGGGAGACTCCGTGAAGAAGAACGGAATTCTTCCGGAGAATGGGAAGTCAGCAGAGCCTGAGCTCGAGGCAGGGAAAGATGTGAGGTCTACTTGCAGAGAAACACTGGTGCCCTGAAAGCTTCTTTAAAATTCTGGAGCTGAAAGTACTTTGGATCAGCACTGGAGCACGCCGGTAATATACACCCTTCCCCTGTTCTGCCTGGGATTGGTGCCATATATTGATGTGCAAATTACAAAGACAAATCCCTTGCCTTTCAGCCTCATAAGCTAAGACCTACACTCTCAGATAAGAGTGGGGAAGTGGGAGGGGAGAGAGGAGAAACTATATACAGATAAGTGGATATAAAGAATAATTGTCACACCTTGCTTAAATATTTTATTGCTATTCCTAAGGGCTTTTTTCTTTCCTGTCAGAGTACAGCTGGAATGATAAATGGCACGTACGAATTTTATTCACATGAAAAATTGTTGATTAAACATTGAAATCTTAATGGCCTGGTTTCACTATAATTCCAGTTCTATAGGTTTCTAATTATGTAGTCAGTGTTCAAACAGCTAAATCTTTGGGCTTCTTATGCTGCTGTTTACACCTTGTTGATTCCTTCTTAACCTTTAAGAGCTATTGAGAAATTAGTAGATTATTCTTTTTCATCAGCTGTAAGTAAAGCATGACTATAAGAACAAAGGACGGTAGAAACTGCCACGGATTAAATGGACAATATCTGAAAAAAATGTATTTCAAAGACATGCAAATGTCAGCAGTATTAAGATAATATGGTGCTCAAGTGGATGCATCAGAAAGGCTGCTGAAAATTACTGGGATTAACCAGGAACTAAGTTCTTAATGTTAATGAAGGAAGTACTGCTGGGGATAGGAAAGCAGCAGCAAAGCATAATGATAGGATGTGCACACCGTAGTTACTATGCAGAGGAAAATAACATCTCAACTGGCAGGCCTGCAGATCTGTTTATAACATCATGTCTCCTCGTACCAGTTTACAAGCATACTGCATCCCCAGCCAGAGGAGCAAGAGAATACTGATTTCTCAGAAACAACAGAATAAAAAAAAAACCAGCAGAAAGAGCTTCAGGACCACTTATTTTAAATGCTTTACATTTTCATATTACAGGATTAAGAAAGATACATTTCCTTAAACTAGGTTGTCTAATATAGGCTATGCTAAAGTGCCACATTGAGATAATGGTGGGGACTACAAAAATGAGGAAGCAGAAGGTAACTACTGTCACTCCACATCTTCAGCTCCTTTTCCTCTTTTTCCTTAATCAGTATTTTGTCTGCTGGTCATATCCCCACTGCCAGTTGAGGCCTGAAGCGTATATCAAGGTATTGATGAGGAAATATTATTAGGAGGTTTCTTTTCCCCTTTGACAAGTCAGGATTTTAGACTGCTTAGATATTTCAGGCTGACACATGGATGGATGTTCACAAGCCTAGCTTGCACCGTTTTTGCTAAGAGCTGTGTCCCCAGCACTCCTAAGAAACTTTGGTATAATAAGCTG
Source organism: Lepidothrix coronata (assembly GCF_001604755.1). Lineage (NCBI taxonomy): Eukaryota > Metazoa > Chordata > Aves > Passeriformes > Pipridae > Lepidothrix > Lepidothrix coronata. Next base: position 1,043,129 of record NW_016690273.1, on the reverse strand, counting down.
AGAAATCCCATCTAAGAAACACCAGCTGCATTTTTTGAGTTCAGGTCAAACGCTTGCTGGCATGAGAATCAAAGAGGAAAATGAAGAGTGGCTGATTCATTTCCACTTCTTCCATTAAGTAAACAGTTGAAAATCTCATTCACAGTTACTTGCTTGTCCAAATACTACTTGTTTGAAGTCATTTGCTGCTGATGTAAGACACAGCCAAGGAGAAGCCTCATTAAACTAAAATTCCTTCCTGCACTTGAGGTGCAGTGACAACACACGGAGAGCTGATAAAAGTACCAGTGCTGCAACTTGAATGACAAGCAAGGACTATTCAAAGTCTTTAGTACCAACCCTCATTAAGCAAGGTATGCACTTCTTGACTTTCAAATGCATGGAAGAACATCATGAAGTTTGGGAGACGTAGCAAAATATCCTCTTTTCACAAAAGAAGGTACTATTAATAACTAGCAATAACAACAACATTTCTGAGGTCTTCAGTTGAATAGTGGGTTCTTCTCAGGAAGTAACCAAGTGTTTGTTGCTATTTGTAACAGCTTGTAGGAGCACCAAAGGAATGAAAATATACCTCAAAACTTTTGTACCTCGGGTATTTTTTTTTCCACCAGTGCCAAAAAAAGCTGATGTTGAAGCGCACTGTATTAAACCACGATGAATAATAAAATGCTTTATGCTTTCCAGATAATATAATGCTATCTTAACAACAATACACTGGGAACTCACGATTATTTGTGTTGCAGAGCTAAGTCCTACACCACGGTTTGTGTCAATTCCTTTTGCATCTAAAAATAACTTATGAAACAGTAATACAATAAAGGGGAAAAGAGACAAACATTATTTACTTACAGGAGTTTGCTTTTCTTTTCCCAAATGTGTCATTATCTCCAGACAGAGGAGAGTGCTTTGGTTCGTGCAAACTTCTCTCACACAGAAAATTATTCATTAGTACCTTCATAGTAATAATTTTAGCACTGTAAAGGAGATATCTTCAAGCTCTCTATGGGATCCAGCTCCATTAGCATCCAGTCTAGCAAGCCACAACAGCCTATGTTCAAGGCTTAGCAGCACAGGAACAGCTGCACTGAATCATCAGACAAAAAGCTCAGCTCCCCCAGTGCCTTATCTCCAACACCAGGGATAAGCAAATGCCCAGGGAAGAGCCCAAGCACAGATCTCAGGCACTTGTGATACCAAGCACAGTTTAAAAATATTCTGTAAACCTTAAGGACTTGCCTTCTCATGAACTTACACAGTTTTCCCTTGAATTGTTGAGAGTTTTTACCATCTGCCATGTCCATTGACAACAAATTCCCGAAGTTTACCAGTCAGTTTATGAAAAATTATGTCCTTACTTTGCAAACACCTGATTCATACTGGTTTAACTTAACCATAACATTTCTACTTAAGAGAAAGAGAATAAGCCAGCAATCCTTAACAACTATCTCTGTGCCATTTACAGTTTTGGAAACATCTTTAATGTTTCCCTTCTATACCAAATAAGCCACCACAAGGCATATTTTCTGCGCCCTTCAAGGAACTCCAATGTTTATAAAACAGGCTTTTCCCTCTGCAAAAGGGATTTCTCCCCAAAGACTTCGGTATTATTCAGATGTCCTTTTTATATTTTTTTAGTATTTGTGAAGCTCAGATGTCAGTTCTACAGAAATGCACATTCTGGGATCTCTCCTGAAGCCTCGTTGACCCGAGCGGGCAAGGTGGTTGGCATTAAGTTTCCTGTCACTGTTCATAATTCATCAATCTCATCCTTGAATTCCCTTTGACTGCCTGGGTGAAACCTTTTGGTCCTGCTGATTTCTTACTTCTCCACAGCCACCTCCACAGTCCATTTAAGTAAATCTTGCTGGTGAGAACCTCAGAAAAAAGGGAATCATCAATTGGTATGTTACCAATAACATACCCCGTTTCCTCTACCACAGTAAATATGAATGTAGCAAATTCTTCTGGCTTTCCCTTAAAACTTGATCCTTGGTTAACCTTAAAAATGTCTGGCAAACTTCCCCATATAGTTCAGAAAAAATTAACTACTTTTAAGTTTCTTTGTTAGTTGCTGCTTAAACACTTCCCCCCCCCCCCTTTTTGGTGGTTTGGCTTACTGCTTTTTTATATTTAATCTGCCAAAATCTAAGAATCTTCTCTTTCCTTTGGGAAAAAACTTCAGCTTTTCAAATTATAGCTTCGCCTTTTTTTTTATTACTTTGATTTCTCTTCTGTTTAGCCTCACCAACTTCTCCTTCTCAAGTGTTTCTGCTTGGTGATGTGTATTGACCCTGTGGTTCTGAACTCTTTTTTTTAATTATTTTTCTAACATAGTCCTCAGGCTGCCTGGAAAGATTTAATTCTCTTAGTTGCCCCTTATAGCTTCTTTTTAAGAAGATTCTTCACCCTTATGTAGTTCCCCTTTTTGGTGTTGATTACCATATAATTGCCCAGGGTTTGTTTTTTTTCCCTCTAGGTGCAAAAGGCAAGTAAATACCTTTTTAAGGAGGAGTTGAACAGAAGTGGTGCTGAGAGGTCCCTCAGACTGTCACTCCCAGCAAACCAACTGACTCCCTTTGTAGCATTCCAGAAACCACGTGTGTGAGGTAAGAAGGCAGGTTAGGGATATTTGAGAGCAATAGAAAGTAAAAAAAAAAATCCCAAGCAAAAATCATCATTAAAAAGCAATAGTGAGTAGAAACACTGTTGTGTTTCCCTCATGCCATCCCCCCCAGACACCCACACCTCCCTTGCACCCCGTCAGCTGGCCCAGGTCTGTGCCCTGAGCAGCCACGGCTGGTTCTCCTGCTCCCACCACGAGGATACCACAGTCCACCCCACCAGCTCTTCTTAACCCTTGCTGAAACCATTACAATTTCACCTTAGAAGTGACCAATACCCTGTTTCTAAGCAGTGATAAACCAAAACAACGACAAAGCACATACGTACAGACATAGCACCCGTTCCCTGGAGCCTGGGAGAAAGGTGGTGGTGGTGGAGGGGAAAGGTGTTTTTGTTTTTTGTTTCTTACCATCCAACTCCATTTTAACCGGACATAAATTACATTTTCCCCTCACAGAGGCTGTTTTGCCTCTGACATTAGTTGGTGAGTGACCTCCTTATCCTCACCTCATCCACGTCCTGCTGAGGGGGGGCTGTGTGAGAGTGGTTGGGTGGACATGGTCAACTCACCACAGATGGGCACGTGGCAACTCCCCTGAAGCATGGAAGGAGATGCACAGGAGAAGGACACAGGGTCCTGTACTAAGTAATAGACAAGGGTTTTTTTTCTGTTTCCCAGCGTATAAAAACCAAACACTCTCATCTTTTTTTTGTATTATTTTGATAATGAATGGCTTGTGACGTTCTTCCCTTGTAGAAGACTGTTCCCTGAAACCTCTGCTGCTAACACAGAAACAGGTATGCATGCAGCTCAGCACACACAGCTGTGATGAAATTCTCTATTCAGTGCCCTACTAGCCAAAAAACCGGTAGATTCACCCCTGTCTCCCAGTTCAATCATTCCCTGACTGGGTTACCCACCATTCAGAGCCCTGACACGGCTGCTCAGCCCCTCACCTGCTTATAGCAGGTTCATGAATGAGGGGCACATCAGGCAATCAGCTACAGCAGTTTCTTGGCTGTTCTCTGCTCCATGTGGTTCTGCATCCTGCCAGTCCACTGCTTTTGCTCTCCTGTGCAAGGCTACAAATCACAGACTCGGTCTTTCCTAGGTCTTAAATAAATAACTAAGTCTTGGAAAAAGTTTACTGTGGTGCTTTAAATAGTAAGCCTTAAATCTGGAAATCTTGTTTTAAGCAGCCAGACTCAGGTCTGAGAAATCCCTGAGATCTTCCTTGCAATAGGAGGTCAGACTACCTAAAACATTTGACTACCTAAACAATGAATAATCTGTAATTCACACTAATAATAAAGTGTGTTAATTTATTAGTGTTCTTAACTCTTTCCTGCTATGCCTGTCAGAACCACAGTCTCACTTATCTTGTCTCCTCCATTTGTTTTGAGGTTATGCTCACCAAAGAACAGTGCTAAGCTCCTTTAAAAGTTTGGTGTTTTACCCTGCCAGCTCACAGCACGTGCTTGTTTTTGGGGTACTGCGTTGCTATAAATGTGGGGCAAAAATGCAGATATTTAATGAGCTGGTGCTCCCCATGACACTGGGTGTTTCAGATAACATCTGCTATACATATTCTGGAGTTGTGAAGCAGAGTTAAGTGTGATGAGCATGACTTGCACTGAAGGAGCAATACTTCTGTGTCTTTTTGTGCTCTATTGCTTATGGTTGATTCAAGACCTCTATAATTTTGTGTATAAGTGTAGCTAATCACTTGCCTACAGAAACTGAAATATCTAAAAGACTGGGCATCATATCTTCTCCCAAATCTTTTTTTCTCATGTTTTAACTTCTAGTCTAGTACTCAATTAGAATTACCAATGCTGTATTTCAATTTTATTTATTATTCTATTTCCTGGGACTTTTTATTTTAGGATGTATTTCTACCTGAGAGCGAGGAAAAGAATTATTTCAAAAGGCATACACATGCAAAATGGATTTAATGAGCACTAAAAATGCTGCATGTAGTTGTTTTTCACACTGTACTTTCTGCACTTTTATGGGTAAACACTGCAGATAAGGGACATTTAAAAAAGAGGAAAAGCAATTATTGAATTGAGCCTATTAGGCAATGTGATTATTTTACAGAACACTAAAGGGGAAGTTCTTAAGCACTGCAGGAGGCTTTATTGTAAAGTGTAATTTTCAGACAGGTACTAATGCTCCCACCTGTTTCTTTTTGTGTCACACTTTTTATAACACCGATTTCCCTACTCCCTGCAAAATTCTGGGAAAAAAACCCCCAAAACTGTAGAAGGTCCCAGCTGTGAAAAGAAGATACAACCCCCAAGACGGACAGGATGTTTAACACAAACTAAATTTAATCTATTAAACATACAAGCTGTATCTCAGCAAAAATGTTACCCACTTTTTAATATATCATCTACCATATCATGGCATAATTTTACAATGAAGGCATAATGTCAATGAAAAACTGGTGTAGGAGGTTACAAGAATATTTACATTATCCTATAAAATAATTGTTTTTTTCTTGGAAAGACAAACTATCTATCTGCACAGTTTCACCAGGCAGTTTTTTTTCTACAATGCGATGCTCTTCATAAGATCTTAGAACATTGTACTGAAAATGAGCACTCAGTAAACACAGCATGTAACAGATGCATGCTAAATCAAGGCAGGAGATCTCATTAGCATGAACTCCTTCAAAATAAAAATAATTTAAAAAACTGGTCAACTATCCAAAGAAAGTAATTGCAGCAACGATGGTGAAGTACTGGCAAATGCTGCCAAGTTTGACTTCAACAGAGATTTGGGCTGGCATCAGTGACCATTAGCTAGAGTTATTTTATACCTAAGCTGGACAAACAATTTGGATGCTGAAAAGGTGCACTGTTGTTAACAGTTATGTATATTCCAACCTACAAAACTTCTGTCACTCACTACCTGATCAGTGTTATGTTGCACACGATATATTTTTTCTTTGCCTTCCAGACTGAAAGAGCTTGAATTGTAGTGTTTGATACCAATAAAGCTTTCTTTACATATACACTGCTGCCTATGTGGGTGGAGAATGTAGGTGCTTAACCTACAAGTCTGGCTGAAAATAAGACATTTCCATGTGATTGACAATAACCACGGGACTCAGAGTGATTAACATCAGCCAATATGGAACATATCTCATCAGAACAAATTAACAGTAGGTTAGTTTGGAGTTAACAATTGCCTACTCAAATAGAATAAGTTCTTGGAGAAGTGGAAGCTCACACTTCTCCAAACAGCAAAAAAGTATACAGACAGCCTAAATAGGATAAAGATACAAAGATGAAAAGGCAGCGTTTAAAAAAAAAAAAAGACAAACGAGAAACATTTCAAGAAACTAGAACAAGGGTGAAAAGACAGACAACACAGAGATATCTACTGCATTTGTAGGAGACAGGCTGTATCTAACTGCTGAACAAGACAAATTCAAAGCAAGACAACTCGGAATGGACAGAGAGCAAGACAAAAGACATGAACAGAAGAGCCTGAGCTATCCTGAGAGCTGTTCTCCAGTGATAAGGAATGCAGGGCTGGGAACTGTAAGGAGGGTTCCTTACCTTTGTCCAAGTCTATACCCAGAAATACAATACTTATTCCTATATATGTAGGCATTTATTCAAGCATATATTTACAGAATCTTGCCCAAAGCTGACATGTGTGACATGTGCCCCTGGAAACTTAAATGTAAACTCAGTGTTTCAGAGAGGATAAAAGAGACAAAGGAAGAAACTTCAGTTAATGCTAGTTCTGGGATCAAGGCAAAGGACACAAGGGAGACTCCCAGTTTCTCAAATGCACAGCAGTTTTGTTCAAAACCATCCACCTTTCTGCTAAGACAAAGATTGTCTTGATCAAAATATAAAACAGTGGAACTCCAGTACCTAACTTCCCTTAATTCTTTTTCACCTGCTTGATTTCAGTTGTAGGTGGTCCTTTCCAGAGAAACCTGGAAAAAGACTCCTATAATTCAGGATTTCTGCGAGCATCTGAAGCTTAGGAGAGAAATACCTTGATACCACATTCATATTTTGCTAGAGTAGTATTTCATCCTGGATATGGGCAAATTCATCCAATTTTCCAAATCATTAATATTTATTGATACTGCCTGAGCATCCAGCTTGGGCTGTGGATTCATTCTGCACGGTGATTTATAAACACAGGAACATGCATGCTTTTGCAGATTCATTATGATAATTCATAGAGGCGGAGTTGATACCAGCATTTCTTTCTAGGCTGCTAGGTGCTCACGGCACAATGCAGATAATATTCTGGAGTGAATTAAATTTATGTAGAAAACGAGATCATTTCCTACAAAACCTCCATCTCACCTGCCAGAGAAGCTGGGAAGTGTATCATGTCAAGGTAGGACAGAAAAAACTGTACACAGACAAAAATTGGCTGTCAAACTAACGATTCAAAATCTAAACCTGCCATTATGAGGTAGTTTTAAAGCAGTATTGGCAAACTACCTATACACCAAAACGTTAACAGCTGAAGGCCAAGTGGGTTTCCACAATTTTCTCCCCCAGATTCTTGAGCATAGTTTTGCAGACATGCTAAGAACTCACTGTTCTCATCAAACCAGCTATCTTCTGAGGGTGATGCTATGTCAGTCCAAATACTCTTGGGAAAATGGGAACTGTGTTCAGTGTTAGACACAAAATATATGTGACCTATTTGTCAGTTTTGAACTTAGGATTCTTTTCTGCTTCAGTTCCCAGCTGTAAATTCGAGGCAACTGAATAACCTGATCATCCACAGGTGTTACAAAAATACACTTTTTTTATTTTTTTGCTTAGTATTTGCTTAGCATTTGCTTAGCATTTGCTAACTTCTCAGACACTATGGGGAAGAAACGTGAATACCTGTGAGGGAAGGACACTATTCAGAGGGACTTCCACAGACTGGAGGAACAGGCCAACAGTTCCTTCACGGGAGGCAGGGAAATTCAGCAAGCACAGATGAAAAATCCAACACCTGAGGTGAGAAGAACCTGGGAGTCCTGGCTGACAGCAGGCTAAACTAGAGCCAGTTCGAGTCCATCCTCCACTGCTTTCAGGTGACTGAATACTAGTTAACTTCCCTAGGTTTTCTCTGGTTCACCTGGAGCCCTGTCAGGTCCCTCTCAAATGACACAGCCACTCTCTGGGGTCACTGACAGGATGGTGGTGAGTATTTCTCTGTTGTCAATAGTAGTTTTTTCCAGCAGCCTTTTCAAAATCTTTCTCTCACTCAAGGGAGCCTTCTTTAAATAGATACTAGAAAAGACAGAACATTCTGTGGAAATACCACGCACATAATTTACAAAAACTTTATAGCACAAGCTTGATTATTTGGTGCACCCTCATTATTAAAAGTGACCAATTTTTCTGATATTAAAATGTTTAGTTGTCTATATTTTATACTACTGTGTACATATAATATTAGTGTTTATTACTGATTGTGCTTTTCTCTATAACTTTTTCGTGACCTTATGAATAATGTTATTCTAATGAAGAATACCTATGTGAGTTTTCTGAAATAAAAATCTTCCCTATTTATTTCAAACAAGGCCAAATATTCGCTTTACATTAGTCAACCAAGTGTACTATGATTCCCCTGAGCTGCATGGAATGGAAAGACATTTCTCTAAAGCACACAGGAGACAGCTAACTCTGTTTCCTGTGCCCTAATTATTCCATTCTATTTTGACGTCCTTACTGCTGAAATGACACTGACTTAAAAAAACTCACATATTTCATGCACGCTTTGATGAGAGTACTGACTAAGAACATAAAATACTGAACCTTTCTTGCACTATGGGACAGTTTTGAGTTTACTTTTGGGGCAGTTTTGAGTCAACAAGGCTGTATTGTTAAGGCACAACAGCGGACAGAAGTTACAGATTTCAATAAGAAGACATTGGCTTTTAAAATATTTTGTAAGTGCAGATGGCTGTAAATGATCATTTTGTTCTTTACTTTTTATTTTTTTTACAGCTGTCTGATGTTTATTTTAAAATACTCAAAATATTGTCAGGCAATAGGACTTCAGAAAAGTATAGACATTGCATAAAAGGGATGTCTATGATTTCTGAAGTTTAATTACATTTCTTTTTTTGGAAAATAAACAAAGCCTATGTAAATCTATATTATGCTAAAAAAAAAGATTAAATTAAGAAGAGCCACTGATACTCTATGGACATATTAGGCAAGCTCATTTACTAAAATGCTATAGACTGACAACTGTCCAGGGATCCAGCCAAAAACATTGGAAAAGACAAAATAGCACTAAGGATTGAAAAGGCAATGAATTAGCTTCAATTTGGTTTGAAAGTATACAATAGTATGTCCTAAAACGGAATTATATTGAATAGTGATACCAATTACAGGGTGTCTTGACCTGAGTTATGTAGAAAAAAGGCTAAATATGTTTCTACCTACGATTTGACAAAAAAACCAACCAACCAACCAACCAACGAAAAAATCCAAACCTGGACATCAATATTATCAAAATTGTCAATAAGGCTGAGAAACTATCAACCGAGTCTTGCAAAAGGCAAGACTAAGGTAGCTGTGGGAATTTTTCCAACAGAAAACTCTTAAATTTGGTCTACAAACCAGGCATAAACCAATTAGACAAGAATCCTCACAAATGCTATATCTCATGTTCCATTAAAATATTACAGATAATAAGGTATTTTTCTATAGTGAGTTAAATTTATCTGTGCTAAACTGATGAATATATTTCCTTTATTCCTTTGCACCAACAGAAAATTTTAATTGAAAATACCATATCTTTATGCACATAATATTCCAAATTCCAGCCTTCTACTGTTGCTCAGAATTGGTGCCCTAAGTGCCACATGATTGGAACAGAACATCAGCAAACCCAGAAGTGTATATCCATAAGTGTAACGATGTCTTTGGGGAATACTCAAGCTTTGATGCTAGATCCTAGCGTCAATAAGCAGCCAGAGCTGTGTATGGAAGCAAGAGGAAGGTCTTTTGGAAGGCAGTGGATGAAGAAGTTTCCTTCCCTCCCTGTCCCACCATTGCATTCTGACTCAATGCTGTGGTCACTGTGCCATCCCACCAGGTGGGAGTGGTGTCATGACACATGTCCCATCAGAGGCCCAAGGGGCAAAGCCTCCTCAGTGACCTCCTCAGCAGCTCTCAGGCAGCCCACCTCATCTACAACACACACTCCAAAGGGAACTGTGACAGAATCTGTGAGGATCTGCTACACTTTATTAGTTGCCCACATGGCCTGCCTCTGCAAAACCATCACAGAACAGGCAGGAAAACCTGGCCTGCTCTTTTTATTGCTATCATCACACTTCTACAGTGCTTACCCAAAAGAAGGTAATTTTCAGCTCCTGCCTTGAAGTAATTCCCCTAACAGAAATAAGCACGGGATGATGACCAGAGTCAGAGCTATTCTCACCCTCACAGTGATGAGCAGAGAGATAAAACAGCAGTTACAGAATTCATGCAGCCTGTCTTACACCCTCTCATGTTGCCTCACTGAATCACTCAGAATGGCCCGCTCACATTTCCATCTTTCTCTCCACCCCCATCCCCCCAACTTCTCCCCCTTAGCCCACTCTCAAATTCCCTGTTCCAACATTGGTATCTGCACCAAGAACACAAATGTGAGGTGACACGAACCCATTCATAGCAATCAGGAACCTCAGAGTCTGGGATAATTCCAGCTCATCTCACACACTGTGACAGTCGGTGCCACACAAGTGTCTGAGGACATTTTTTCTCTTGTCTGAAGTCATGGTCAAGCAAAATCTTACACCCTAAATCATGAAACCTCAGCAGGGCCCTAGTTCTCCAGTTCTAACGCACAGTAAACAGTTGTTCTTTGTCTTTCTGCTGTATCTCTGGAAGATGCTGTTTCAGCAGGAGATGCAGTGTGCAGTTGATTACCCAGAGGTGTTGGCCTGAGCGAATCTTCCTTCCTGTTTCCTGTTACAGGACAGTAAATTAGGGAGAGCTTTTCCTCAGGACTGTGTTGTAGGTTGGAAAACCACAGTATTGGTGTTAACTGTGATATACATGGTTTGAGGAGCAGAATCCCTGCAAGGAGGAGCTTGGTGATGAGCTGTAAGACGGGGGGTGTGTGTTCTAGTTTTAGCCTCATTCTGCTTTTCCCTTTTGGGAAAGAATTACTCTGCAGCAGCTATCAGTATCATCAATGTCACCACAGCCACTACCTGGCTTCATTCTTTATCTGTTTTCATCTCAAATGTCATTTCGAAGCCTGGGAAAATTGCTCTGGGATACAAGAGAAATGCACCTATAAGTAAGTGTTCATTTACTGGTATGATTCACTGCTGCCTACAGGAAACCAGAGAGACTGTTGCAACTGTGACAAAGTTGACACTCTATAGAAATTAACCCATGGTGGGCAAATGGCTGTGAAGGACCGTGGCTGGCTCTGAGCTCCTCATGAAGCCCAGAGTTCATCACTTACCTTGTGACACTGACATTTTTGGGCTCTGTGGAGCTCTGCAATTTCTCTCTCTCTACAAGCCACAAGGTAATCATAATGCAGGTTGGGAGCATGACATTACTGTTTCTCATGCTAAGCAACTGCAAGCTGCTCCCAGGAGGATGCCTATTTATTACTGGCTCTGCTCCCTGAAAGAATGACCTAATGAAGCAATACAGAGCAGCTGATGTTGGCAGTTCCTGTGGCAGGGACAATTAGAGGTGCATTTATTGGCAAAATATTTGTGCCCCAAAGGCTGCCACACACAGGTGCCCTGCATTGATAATTCTCTGATGTGAAGTTTTTATTTGGCTGCCCTTTCAAAACCACATGTGAGGTTTGGATTTGAATCCATTAAGGATACAAAAGAGTTTTATTTTTAAAAAATTAATAAATCAGTAAACATCTCAATTGAAGCTCCATCTCAATTACTATGTTTTAACAAGAGCCTCCTAGTGGTATAGAGTATACCTGTAATATTATGTGTGTATGTCAAGGTAAAACATAACACCTCTACAGGTTTTTTATTGTTTTCAGAAATGACTAACAAATAGAGGGGTCTGCAAGAGAATCTACTACCTGAGAATATTAATTATCTCTTTTATTAACAGAGCATGCAGGGGTTGGCTGGGATAGATTTAGTTTTCTTCATGCTACCTAGTATGGGGCTGTGTTTTAGATTTGTGCTGAAAACAGTGCTAATAATGCAGGGATGTTTTCCTTACTGCTGAGCAGGGCTTGCACAGAGCCAAGGCCTTTTCTGCCTCTCACCCCACCCTAACAGTGAACGGGCTGGGGGAGCACAAGGAGATGACCCCAGCTGACCAGAGGGTGGGGTCATATCCCAGACCATATGACATTAAGGCTCAGTATATAAAGATAGGGAAGAAGGAGAAAGTGGGGGGCATTTGGGATGACAGTGTTTTCTCTTCCCAAGTCACCATTACCTGTGATAGAGCCCTGCTTTCCTGGAGGTGGCTGAACACCAGACTGCCCATGGGAAGTAGTGAATGAATTATGAAAATGTCATTATAAGCTGTAGACAAAAGGCAAGACACATCTTACCAAAATTAAACACAGATATGAAATTCGATAAGTCTCCATTTAGACATCTACTTTTGGTATTCCAACATACAGATCTCTGACTGAATTAAGTGTCTAAACTCCATGTATTCAGTGGAAAGGAAGTAGCAGAGGTCTGGCTCAGTCTGGCTCTTCTGCAATTGTCTAGTGTACAGCAGAACAGCCACGTCATAACAGTGCCTAAATCTCTCCACTGAATGCAAAGGGAAGCCCAAAAAGAGCTGCTCAAATGTAAATTTCTACTGTGCAGCTGTTTGAAGACAGTTGAAATGATTCCTCACACTCTGAAACTGAAAAGCATCATGCCTACTTGTTGCAATACTCAGATGATTTCACTGGAGGACTAGAACCCCCAGTTGCTATTATACACACATTCCTCCTTCCTCCCAACGTACCAATTACATACAGGTTGACTCTATCTGTCTGTCTCACAAAACTAAAAAAAAAGAACAGAAAGAAGAAATGAACCCATAGCCTTCAAACTTCATTATTTAAACAGACTCTGAGTTTCAAGGGCCAAACTGCCCCTCCCAACAACAAACAACAGGTAATTAAAAATATAAAAATACATAATGACTGCCTTACTTCTAATCTTTTTCCCTACAGGGAGTGCTAGATGAATAGTGAAAATCAAACACCTGGGGCTAGAATGCCTGAAGTCTATAAGCCAAAGAGAGGACCTTCATGTAGTTGTCACCTGTTAAGTCAAGAGGAAAACACTGAGACAGGAAAAATCCTAAGTATCACCTAGCCAACAGTGCCCTCAGGGCAATCAGAGCTGACCTCTTTCCTAAAATTAAGCACTTGCACATCTTCTGCTGATTTTGAAAATACTGGGGAAGCAGACTCTGTACCTCGTGTTACCTAGGGGAATGCTCAAAGTGTATTAGGTAAATGGATAATTCCTTCTCCTTCAAGCTTCTTATAAAAGCAGTAGGTGTTTCACAACTGATTTTTGTGTTACCTGCAGAGGTGTCCATCTCAGAAACACACACTACGTCAGAACTGCATAGGTAAGCAGAAAACCAAGTACATTGAGCATCATTTGAGACTCACTGGACTAATCATGTAAGACTAAGCCAGTGTTTTGGTCTCAAGCAGGGTAGAAGCCTGATCTAGATGCTGAGTTGCTCAGCCCAGTCAAGATCTAGATGGAGGAGTTGCTTTAAAATGATGCAGGCATACAATATAAAAAAAGAAATGTACCTGTGGAGTTCAAATGATGCCAGACATAACGCAGAAGAGCTTTTCAAAGTAGAAATTTTGGACTTAAATGCTTGATTTGACCTAAATCTGACTTCAAGCTCCTATGTAAAGCAATTCCATAAAGTCACTAAATTTACACCAGGGAGAAATTCAGCCATAAGTGACATGATTTTTGTCATGCAATTTGCACCTTTTCTAGACCCAAAGTATTACTGCATTACCATTTTCAAGACCTTTCTAAAGCTGTGTATCATCACCCCACTATATATTGATCTTTTGAGCAGAAGGTCAATATTTAAGAAACTTGGTGCATATTAACTTGATATTAAGCAATTAAATTATTTATGCAAATTTATGAGTAACTATATAACAGCTCTTCTGAGAAGATACAGTTTTCCAGAGTGAAGTCTATTTAAATAGTAGATTCTGTACAAGGGCTAGTCTTTGAAGATCTGTCTTTGAAGATATTTATGGCAGAGATGTTAATTTTCAAGTAAAACAATTTATATTCTTAAAGCAGGCTACATCTTTCCAAATTCTGGCAGAAACAGGTGGTCAACTTGCACATATCATTAAACTTCAAATTCCCCTGTAAATGACAGCCAAAGCATCCAGCAAGTTTAAAATATTTTCTCTGAGGCCAGCTGATGCAGGAAGATTTTCATGAGACATTTTCTCTTCTATCATCAGTTCAATGATGTAAACAGTGACTGATTAAGCCTGCACTCCTTTCAGGTTGATATACCTGACCAGAAAAAAAAAAAAAAGTATCTCACAGCTGGAATTCTTCCCAAAAAACTAAAATAGATGACAAAGTAAAAGACCAATCCTCTATAGACACTTAATGAAGACAGGCTTCAAGGGGTTTTCTATACCAGAGATTACTTTACACCTCAGGATGAGACAAAACCAGAAGACTTCTGCAGTTGAGGATTGCAGTCACAGCAGAATAAGTAAAATAACAAAAAAACATATTACTTGTTAAATCACTTACACTGGTTTTCCTTTGGATTCACAAGTCAAAATTATAGTTTGTCCTTCTTCAGGCCATGAATTGGAAGAAATGATTTTAACTAAAGGTGTATCTAGGAAGAAAAAAATAGACAACTTGTTGATATACACAAAAAATATTTATTATCTAAGAGTACATTCTTCTCTATTTACAACAGACTAAACCATAGATTTAATTTACACTCGGAGACAGTTTCATATGGAGCCTTGTGCAATTTCCATTGTCTTCAGGAAGGTAATAAAAATGACCAGTGTGACTAAACCAGTAACTTTTTATATCCCTAGGAAATACAGATAGAAAGCATATGTATACTCAGAGGAAATAACTTTTTTATTCCTGTGTTTAATGCAAATACTCCATATGACTATTCCAAAGTCTGATATCTAACAACGAAATAAAATATATTGAGGACGAATAACAAGTACCCTGTGCAATTGTTTGTCTATTTTCAGGTTGATATGATGGAATGCTGCTATTAGAGGAATGAATGCAATAGTATACATTTGAATAAGAACCCTCTTATTGTTGCAGAACCTTGAAACTCATAATAAGAAAGCTACAATGGGCTTTCAGATAAAATACCTTGTTACAGACATTTTACAGGATATTATTTCTGAAATGCAATAATGCTGCCACTAAACCAGAACATTTTTTAAATAGAATTTGCAAAGAGAGTGTTTCAAAAATCTGCATAAAGCACCAGAGAAAAGTCTGCAATCTGTTCTATAGGATGGGATTGGTTTTATAGTTTTAATTGCAAAAAGATACACAATAAAGCTACGGTGAATTCATGTAGAATAAAGCGATTGAGGTAGATATTTAACTTGTAAAAAATTTTGCCAGCTGGCTTGAAAGGATATACTCTCATAGTCAACACAGGAGTTTAAGGGACACCTATTATAAAGAACAAAAAAGATCAAAAAGAAAGGAACATCACTATACAACACATTTTTTTTCCTTAGGAAGAAGTAAAAAAAAGTGAGAAAAATTCCCAGTTTCCGAATTTCCACAAATTTTTTTTTTATCCATATTTTCCTAATACAAACCACTTTAACCTGCAAATCTAGGGTATCTAAGTTTTGTCTCATCCAATTTGCAATTGCTGTTTTTGTTAGCAGTGACATGACAGATGTCCTGTTATTAAGCAAATGTGAAGGAGCGTGACAAAATGACTCCACAAAAATCAAATGGCAAAAAAAAAAAAAGATGTGCTGTAACAATATAGTTCTTTACTGAGATGCCAATAGTCCTGTTGAGCACCAAGTGGCGAATGAACAATTAAACAATTAAAACAATGAGAAAAAATTTTCCAACTTCTGATTTTTATTTTTTGGCATGTATCAGCATGGCATAAGACAGAAAAAAGGGTAGTGTGGACTCGTTATAATTGCACTGAAAGTATTGTCAGCATCATTTAGCTTGCCAGTACAGCTGCACTAACCTTACACCAGTAGCAAATCTGTTCCCCAAGTTCATATTTTTAAGGACCCTGCAAGCCATTATGCAGGTGGCTAATCCTTTGGAGGTCATGCTGGCATTTGCTTCATTTTTAGCACATGCTTAAGGCACTGACCTCAAGTGCCTTAATAAATCAGGGCATCAAGTACGTCTGTGATTTCAGTGGTGCTGTTGAAGATGAATAAATTACTCTCTTGACTATACATTGAACCAGAGGAGCAAATTAGTATCAGAGAGGAATACATGAAGAATTTAACAGAGGGAGGGAGACAACTAATGCAACGAGATAAAGAGGTTTCCAGAGAAATATGAAAAAGAGATAAACTTTGACGGAAATAATCATGACAGCCACAGGTGAAGAAAGAAAATAAAGGCCCATCGAGCTACAACTACTGCCTTAAATATTTAAGAAATTATCAGCATTTTATGCAATACTGTAAATGACCCACATGAAAAAAAAGAGGGGACTTCAGACAATTAAGCTTTCATTTGTTTAATGGATCAATGCAGTGCTGTTTCCCCCACCTTGAAGTTCCCATTTCTACTTTAATGGGCCAGACAGCTCTGTGTTCTCCTTGCACTTCTAAACAGAGCTTGCTAACAGAGACTAAGAAAGGTTATATTTATATTTATGTTTCATTCTCTAATGAACAACAAAGTAGTGTAGGAATACATATTCCCTAGAGGTTTTCCTTACTAATTGACTTAAACAGTAACTACTTGTTTCGCTAAAACAGGAAACACAAGGTTTAATTCAATATATAGTTTTCAGGGAAGCTAACAATTGACAACTTTTGCATTTTATTAATGGTTTTTTTTTTCAAAAGCTAGATATCCTATTTTGGGTGTTTTATTCTCAGTGTTACTGTTTCCATTTTATTTTCATGCCATGCTTGATTTCTCTCCAGAATTAAAGTACACGCTTAAAAAGGGAAAACTTTTAATATAAACTTGTCCTCTACTTTCACATTCACATAAATATTTTAAATGAGAAGAAATCTTTAGAATAATTAAATCAAAACTAACC
Source organism: Lepidothrix coronata (assembly GCF_001604755.1). NCBI lineage: Eukaryota > Metazoa > Chordata > Aves > Passeriformes > Pipridae > Lepidothrix > Lepidothrix coronata. The sequence goes on along the minus strand of NW_016690273.1, from coordinate 1,026,224 downwards.
TAAATATGTTGTTTTAACAGAGTTGATAAACCCCTGCTGACTGGTATTTTTCCAGAACACAAAAAATGCTACCTCCTGCTAGGACTGTTCATTTTAGTAGAATTTGAAAAGTATAAATGTACTCTATCAATACTCTGAGCTTTAACCTGTCACAGTTACAAGTATTAATCATAACAACTGGAGCATCACCAGATCTTCACCAAACATCAACACTAGAAAACAACCTAAAGAAAGAAAATCAAGAACTGTAATAGAGTAAGAGGTTGATTTATTTTCAGTTTTCTCATCAGCTTATTATAAGTAATGTAGGTATGTCCAAAAAACCCTCTACTTTTACAACCAAAACTAAAGGAATAGTGTCAAGGGTTTTATTGTGGGTCAGATCTTTTGCTCCTCCTCCTCTATAGTTAGTGAAAGTATACCGATTTACATTAGTCAAACTTACCCACATTTTAATAATTTGCATCTTCTTTGAGGATTTGGCCCAGTAATTTCATGGTAATAAAATACTGTAGATCAGTATTCAAAGCAGAATTCTTACGAACAAGGGATTGGTGACCACAGTTTTTTTACAATACCTACAAATATGTCCTTATCCTGAGTTCTAAGGACATTATGGAGGAGATAAATATTCCAAAAAGAATAAGCTCTGGGAAAATGCAATTTTATAAAAAACCCCACAGTTGTCTATGAATGCAACATAACAAGCCTTCATGGTAAATCCCATTTATTTTTTACCTGTGTCTCCAACAGTGAGAGCTGTTTGGCCCTCCAGACTTTAGCTTGAGTAACGAGGTACTTGTGAGCTGCAATGGATTGGCAATCGGAATGGAGACTCAAACACGCCTCTACACACACAAAAAGACATCTTCCACACTCTGTGCGCACAGAATCTGCCTTTTTTTTCCTGGAAATGCCAGCTTAGGAGTTGCTACAGATAAGAGCTATGGCATGGAGTTGGGGGTGTAAAATATCCAAAGGCAAAAATTCCACTGAGTGATCCTACTTCATCCATCTTTCTAGGATTTGGGTACATCTCATTGCACAAGAGCAGGGAAGCCATTTCAAAAGTTTGGGAAGATTTATCTATTTTTGATCAGGCTATATCATCTTCAGCAACACACAAAATCAGTAAATGCACGTGGAAAATTGATGCCAGTTTACACTGGTAATGAATGTTATCTGATACATGAAGAAGTTAAACACTTTAACACATGATTTCTGTTGTACTTTTAGCAATAACTAATGGCAATGTTCACACCTTGTGGAACTGCTTTACTCATTAATTTAATCTCTTTGAAGTTATTTCAAAATAAAGGCAGTTCTTATCAGTCACTAGACCTTTGCTGTTAATCAGATATCTTCAATGCTTAAAGGTTTATGTCTCTGTTTTCAAAATGCACTTACTGTTTTTACTTTACTTGAAGTAAAAAAAGATTTCAGTATGTATTTATATTTTGTCACCAAGGCTTTATAAGGTTCTATGCAGGATTAAATTTCTTCATATACATTTCTTCACATAAATTTCCTTATATGAAGTAATCAAATGAAAGTTACTCGAAGATTCCCACATGATAAGTTATGTTATACTGTACGTGTAAACCCTTGACAACCACAGGGTAAAAATGGAAAACTGAATTCTTAAAACAAACAAATTTGCTTAAGATCATAAAACAGTTCACCAACGGAATCAGAAAATTAATCTCTAATAGTTTCTTCTTAGTAATAAGATAGTAAAAAAGTAATTTGGCTTATTTTTCTTATTTATCTTTAGAAGTCCTTTGTCCTGCCAGTCCTCAGCATGCTGGATTACCAGAGCTTCTGTGGATACCTTTCCATGGAGCTGGCTGAGTAACTAAATCAAAGTATAACCCTTACGCATCCTAGGACATTAAGGACATCCTAGGACATTAAAGACATCCTAGGACATTAAGGACATCCTAGGACATTAATCAGCAAAAGGTGTGTAGGAATTACTAGTACCTAGAAGAAAAAACATTTTATGAAACAAAGGGGCAACATCATGATGATGTCATCATAGCATCATGCCTTTTTTAATCAAATAATCCCTCCCTAATGCAACTGTCTTCAGTTAATGTAATTACAATTCTAGAAACATAAAATTAGACCACCCTTTTCCTGGGCAGATGATAGGGTGGGTGGAGTACATACATTTCATGGAGACTTTTGAGAAATGACTATTGGAAGTAGCAGACTGTTCAAGAGAAGAAATATTTCTGATCTTACAGTCATTATAATTCAAAGAGTGCTGGAAATGCCCCTATCCAAAGATACATGCATCAGTCTTTTGTCCAGATAATTTTGAGATATATATTTGTTTAGCTGCCACTCAACTTCTCTGCACTTTTTGTTAAAGGGTAAATATGTTGTTCAAATCTTAGTCTTCACTGGCTAAGGAGGATTAACAGAAATCTTAGAGGTTCTCCTCTGCAGAGACTTTCAAAGGAGTATTGTATCAGATCTAGGGATCCAGGTCAGGGCTCCTAATTTTCAAGTTTTCTGCTGAATTACAGGATTTTTTTTAAGAAATAAATGCAATAGCTTACTATGAAATTTGAACTCAGCACCCCAAATATCTTCCAGTGTGGCTAAAGTTCCAGAAAGCAGAACAGAACAAGGACACCTTCTTTTTTTTCATTTACAGAGATAGTGTTATTAATCCCTGAAGAAGGGTCCTGTACTTCAGCACTCTGCATTTTAGAGGCCCTCTCTAATCCCAAGTCTTAAGAAGCCATTTCTACACTCCCTCATTTACAGGCAATTTGATTTTTATGGGAAATGGTAATCAGTCCGCCAAGATTAGTTATTAGAGCCCATGCTCTAATTTATGAGAATTTATGAGAAAAAGAGGTAACTTACTCCACTGAGTACTGAAGTAATGACACTGAGCAGTTCAGACCCAGCAAAATACTTATTTTACAGTAATTCAGAGATTAGAAGATTCAACCCTTCAGAGTTTGTGCATCCAGGGTTTGGTCTGACTCAAAGAGTGCAAGGGCTTGTGTGCTGACCTGCCATGCAATAGCAAAGCTCTATCAGGTATTCTAAGGCCTCCCTTCCAGTCAGATTTTGAACTAAGATTTTCCTTTGAATCTGGAAAAGCTTTTTTTTTTTCCTATGTCCTAGTTTGGAAAAAGTAGGATATTCTGACACACTATAAAAAACCTAGGTATTAGGACATTCTTAACCCAATCCACATAATGAATTAGAATTCTATAAGTAACTCAGTCCTGTTCAAATTTTCCCTATTTACATTCAGTGCCAACATAACATGGAATATACCCTTCATCTTACATGTAGAAAAAGGTTTCTAAAGCCAATTATGAAATCCACAAAAAAGAAAAATTCATAAAAATTTAATATTCCCCACACATTTCCTAGGAATGTGTCAATGCTTAGCATCAGGTGTAATTGGTACATCCACTCTTGGGTTTTACATGCAAAACACTTACTGAAATTTGTTTTCAAAGGCCTTTGAGCTTATGGCCTCGGAGTATCCTTACTTGTCAAAGATGGCAACATTTTTAATGTTTAAACTTTTCTTTTTAATAAAATCATTAAATATAACCACAGTGCTAGAAGCAGATATTAGATATTTTACTAACACCAACCCATATTTAAGAAGACCTTGCTCAAAGTGGTAACAAATATATATTCAGCTAGGGTATTTATATTTCCACATTATTATTTCATAAGAAGTGCAGTGCCCCTTCAAGTCTTTTGGTTTTTAAATGTGTTTATTGTATGTGGTCTGTAACTCCTGCTTCTCAAAGTAAAATGGCAACACAGAAGATGTGGGTTCTATAACTTTCCAATTAAAATCTCCTGTAGTATTATCCATTTATGGGTTTGCATGCTGTACAGTGATTTTGCCAAATGTTTGGATCTTCTCTTTGTACATGGCTACCATGGTTTTGTCATGATCAAAGCAGTGAAAAAAATAAATATTAAAATAAAGTCATTTACTGTTTAAGTAACAATCGGTACATGAAGTAGTATTGGTCTCAACTTTTAGTTTTGAGCAGGTTGGTTCACACAATTTTGAGGAAGTGGGTGACGGTGTCAGGCAGAAATCACATTTCTTTTGGCTTCCACTGTTTTTCCTACATCAGAGAATGCATTTTTTTTCTGCTCTGTAGGATATCAAAAGACCTAGCACAGAAAAAAATGTCCCACTTAGTGACAGTAACACATAAGGTTCAATATATACAAGGTGTACAGAGAAAGATTAAACTCTTGACTTAGTTTGGTTTCTGAGCCTTTGGGGTTCAAAAAGAAGAATCCATTGGTCAGGTTCTTTCCTCTATGCATGGCACACGTTAGTGTGATACATGCTGTCTAAATCTCTCTTTCTTAAAACATGAGGGATTCTGTACTTTCTTCTCCCCCCCCCCAATTCCCTACTTAGTCTTCCAAGTCCAAACTAGCACCAGAAGGTCTAACCCTTGTGAAAATGGTAGAAAGAAAAGGAGGCACAGCTGGTGAAATTCTAGCCTGTTGTGAACAAAAACATACACCTCTGCACAATGTGTTACACCAAACATGTCAAACCCCCAGAACAAGGCCCTCCTATCTGATTAGTTTCCCTGCAGACACATTGCCAGGTGCCTATTTCAAACCCAGGGCAAACACAATCCCGTCCTTAATTGTGTTCTAAATAATTGAAAACATCTCATTAACATCATTTGACCCCAGGCCTCCACCGGAATACTTTGATTCTGACGTGTTTTTCCTTTGAAGGTGATTCTCTCCCTGTAGTTTATGCTATGAACATCTCTCCAGCTGCAGCAGGAAGCTGAGTTTGTTGTAATGAAACCTGCCATCCTTGCTGGACTTATTGTTTGAGTGCAAATTATGTTACCAGTAATAAGAAAGACACAGGAAAGACACAGGGAGGGGCAAATAGAGCACTTGCTGTGTTTGTCAGAGGATGCAAGTGCTCACAAAACATAAGGATATGCTACAAATGTTACTTAAAATTCCTCCTCCTAAAAGCATTGATACTGCTTTCTCATTTAATCTTTCAGGATGATGACTAGATGTTTTTAATTCCCTTTTGTGTCACTAGAAATTTTCTTCCACGCACAATGACTTCAAAAGCCTTGAAAGCACCGCTAGTGAGAAAAGGCTTTGTTTTAATAACCTCACTGAGCATTGGATCCAAAGTATGAAATATGCCAGTGGATCCATCCAGGAAAAGAGCTCTGCTCGTGTGACAGAGCAGTTCTTCCCACTGTGGTCAGTGAGCTTCCCATGGATGCCAGGTTTTACTTTCATGGACCCTAAGCAGCACAGGTCTTATTAACTACCTGCCAGTTTGGAAACCACTCAGATGAGCTCCAGGCAGCCCAAATAAAATACATAGGCCCTACCTATAATATAACAATCATGTTATGGTTGCCAGACTATTTGACAAAGGCACTGGAATTAGATTTCTCTTTCTCCTTAGAGGAAATTTTGTTGGGATTTCTAGGAATAACAGGAGGATTCTCATCTTCTCAGCAAGCAGGTTTTGCTTTGTTGCAATATATGAAATTCTGCTTTGGTTGGTTGGAGAGGCTCACTGCGCTCTTCTCTTGCCATCAACCTGCTGCATTATTTCTAACAAGAGCCCCAAGAGCAATAGATCATAATAGCACATAATACCTCCAAAGACAAACAGCTACCTTTCTGTCACTGAGGGTTATTGTTTCATGCTGTCTATGTAGCCAGCAATTGCCATTGCCCAGGAAAATTCAAAATTTTCCTGTCTCACCAAAAGGAAAATATTAAGCCCCACATTCCTACCATTGTCCACTGATTTTCCCAGACTACTCTGAGATCTGACGTAATTATTTAACCTTGTACAGCAGCATCTCCTGCCTGGATCTATAATACTCAGATTTATTTAAATTAATTTATTTACCTTGTTGTTTAATCTTTTTTTTTTTTTTTTTTGCACACTAACCACCATTTCCTCTTTGTACCAGAGTCTAAATTACTATAACTGATTCGTTACAACACATTTTTCTTCTTACAGGTTTAGCTAAATTATGAGCTACCAACAGCATGTCTTTACTTCATAGTTGTATTTTACGACCACAAACCTTCTGAATATTGAAAAGCTTCCATAAATTTCTCAGATATTTTATTGTGGCAGTGAACAACAACAGTTCTGGTGCTATCATTTTAAAAAATGTTATAAAACTCTAACGGTCTGATAATAAAAGATTATTGCTTCCTGGTAATGAATGACTGCCAGATGATAAGATTTTAAAAGTATTTCCTGAGAGACTATTCATTTATTTTCTACCCATTTTTGTCTGTTTTTTTTTTCCAAAGTGAATATTTTTAAAATTTATTTATGTCAGAGCCTTCTATATTTTTCATCGTGGTTTTTCTCACTCTTATTTCCTTGGAACCTTTCCATCATTTCCAGATGCAAAGATAAAATAAGCAGATATCTCTGAAAATGATGATGTATCTACTTTCCAAATTAATTAGCACTGGAGTAAGCATAGGACATTGGTACTTATTTTTTTCTTCAGAAACCACGAGAAGATCATAATTTTCATATATGGATAGCAATTACAAAACTCCTTGAAAATTCTGTATTCCTACATAATTTTATTCATATTTCTAAAAAATCTAAGTAAGCAGACTTAGAAGCATATGCCACATGCTCCTGAAGGAAAAAAAAAAAAGACTTTAAAAGTAAATTCCAAGGACAAAACACTCTAATGTGCAGAAAAAGAAACATCAGATTGGATATACCAAATGAGATCTGAAAGAAGAGAGAGGAGTACTGTAATCAGCTCTGTGGAAGTGCTCACCATTTTTAATAGCTTTTACACTTACCAGCTGTATGCATCCTACAGCTGTGAGTCAGCACTCCCCAAAATTCAGCTTACTTTGTAAATGACAAGTAGCACGGCTTCTGTCTGTGCCCTCTTGGTTTGAATAAGCAAAAGACTTGCTTGTGAAGCAAGTCTGCATTGGCAAACTTCATCAAAGTACCCTGAGAGATAGAGTAAGTTTGATGCTCTGCTTCAGAATAGAAGGAATAACACATTACTTAAATGGATGACAGAAAAACTCAGTATTGTGTATATATTTAAAAACTGCTTTACAGTCAAGAGGGTTCAGAAACAGCATATGGTCCCTTTGTTTTCTGAGATTCTTTGATGACTATTATGTCATCCTTAGTTTCATCTGGTTTAATTTATTTTAAAACTATGTTCGTTGAAATAAAAAGTGGTAACAGTTTGTACCAGAGGACCTAAAAACCACTCTCCTGGATGCAAAACAACAAGGCAGATGCCAGTGCGGGGGAATAGAAAGATTGATCAGTGAAATATTCCCTCCTGACACTCATAACACACGAGTGCCTGAATTCAAGCACCAATCTTGCAGGAAACCATTCAGGTTACTAATTCTGTGAGCGCCGATTATCTGGTACTCTGTTAAAAATATTCATGGTACTTGTTTCAGCATCTCACCTGTCGGTCATACCAGTCTCCTTCACCACAAGTATTAAAACAAAAAAAAGTAAGTAAAATCTGATAGTAAAAAACCAAAAGTAAGTAAAATGTGTGGCTTGGGGTTTTGGGAGGGTGAAAGAGAAGATGGAGGTTCACTACCAAAGCTCCACATTCCTCTCCGCTCCCTTTCAAATGTGTTGTGACCTTACCCTTCCTTTGTCACGTAATGTGTCCATTGATCATTCTCACCTACTTTGTGCTTGATCTTAAAAGAGGCAGAGATAAATGTGAGCCCAGTGTTGGACACATCATTAGACCCTGTTGAATTAAGTGGTAGACAGAGGGGCACTGTCTCCACAGTTCTAAATGTGTGCCCCCTCAGGAACATAGCACCAGACAACAGCTACTCCCCTTTACATGCTCTTGAAGAATGGGTCATTGGTCTCTTAATTATCCATTAAGTCCCATGCAAACATGAACGATATGACAGAAATAATATTTTCTTTGGTAAATCAATTCTGTTTTCCTCGGTGAATGCAAGAGACAAAGCTTAGTTTTACAACTTTCACATCTTGTTTAATTATGTCACACCACTTATTCAGGCTAAACAATCTGTTCCATTTAACATCTCTGTTGCCCTACACTGTGCTTTGTCTGACTTATTTGTATTTTATCTCATGTTTGCCATGTCACCTAAGAGGAGTAAAGAAAAAAAAAAGACAAAGAAAAGCCTTCTGCCTAAAACACAGACATTATAAAGAAATGCCTAACTTTGAGACAGAGCATGACCTTTCAATATAATTTCATCTCCTGAAATCCTCAGATTCTTTTGCTTAAGGCCTTCACTGTTCTGTTATGTCTGACTTAAATTATCTTGAATATGACTTAAGAACTGTAGCACATCCAAAACTGTTGAAGGAGTAAATAAGAGCTCTGGATGCTCAGCATTCCCAAATACCCCTTCAAGCCTTTCTCTGACATTCATATCAGATAGTGGACACTATGAAAGTTTAGTCTGTATAAAAATAACTAAGCAGTAGCATCAGGGCATGAAAATTTTACACACTCATGAAGGTCAAGCTTCTCTTCCTTGTGAGGTTCTGCAAATGATCTCTACATGTTTTCCTCCAAACTGTCTCACCTGCTTGACAGTCTTCAGTTTTGGAAATACACAGCCCCCAAAAATGTTCTGTAGAGAAGGCCTGAAACAGGTCTGTCCATCTGTCATTAGGGTCAAGGTGACCAGAGTGGTAATATGGGGTGTGAACTATTACAGATTCTGTAATTTTCAGTCTCCTTCTAAAAGGATCTTATTTGAAATTACACCAAGTCTAGGCTAGGTATCTTAACTATATTTTTGAAGGCAGCATGGAGCTTCATGGATCTGAGTCAGGTACCTGAAAAATTCCTGCACCAGTTGGGGCCCGATGTGGAACTTCTCAGACACTGGACTGTCATTCGATCTTTATTGTCTTATTAGTGCTACCTGATACAAAGTAGTTATGATGAGTATATTTAAATCCTTATTTTCTAGTTTTTCTATAAATTGAAATTCAACTTTCCACTATATATGTCTAACATAGATCATCTAATATACTCACATTATATCCACCTCTCTGTGCTCCACTTCCCAGCATAGCCATGCCCTCTGTCTTTTCAGTCCTTTTACCACAGGTTGTGTCTTTTCCATGCCTGAAGGCTTACTCCTCTGAAATGGGATTTTATGTTTTATTTCCTGAATGTCCTACTTTTAATATTATTAAACCTTCCTTTCCAAACTTCCTTTGAAACCTTCTTGAGCCCTCTCTTAATCAGACAACAAGCATATGAATAATCTGCCCAAAACAGATTTTAAAGTTTCTGTGCAGAACAGTCAAGCCACTGTGGATTTTCTACAAAAGATTTTACCAAGAAATAAATTATATTAGATTATATTTCACTTGTAAACCATATTTGAATATAAACCTCCAAATGGCAAAGGTCAGGATTGTACATTAACCCTTTGAACTCGATATCCCCTTTGAAAGATGAAAGTTTGGCAGTAAATGGACTTACAAGTTTTTGAATTACTTTGCATTTAAATCATGGATTTCTTATTTTCATCCATCATTAACCTAATTGATCTCATTTAAACATGCAAATTGTGGCAGTGAACTTTCATGTTCACAGATATCATTCCTTACTGTTTACAGTAACTATCCTTTATGTTTCATTTGTTGCAAGCATTCGCTAATATGAAAAGCTCAAAAAAGATAATTGTACTTATTAACACAGTGCTTACATAATTATTGAGCTATATAATTAAATACAATAACTTCTTATTTAATTTTCATTCAATATGAAGAGATGTACATATACTGAAACTAGCTTTCAAATTGCATTCTTATTATTGCAATTTTTAACTGCATCTTACACTGGTAAATTTAGAAATATCCCTCCTTTAAGGGAGATAGAATGAAAAGGTGGTCCTCAAAGTATAGTGGTAACAGTGAGATATATTTATTGCCCATATTAACATTCACAGTGGGATTCAAGAATAAATAAATAATAATAATTAAAAAAAAAACAACCAGAAAACCCCAAACAAAAATCAAAACCTGTTTGGGTTGGTTGAATATCACAACATGGGTGAGCCTTGAGTGGAAATCTGAATGTGTATAAAGGGTAAACTTATATAACACAGAGTCAACTGGAAGACGTTGAAATTCTCTCATTCTTAAGGTCAAAGCAGTCCTGCAGAGCATCTTAATTGAAAGAGAAAATCAGCAACACCACTCATATAGTTGACCTCTAAAGGATGGCAGCATCAGCTGAAGAAATGGTACCTCTCTTTCAGACTCAGGTAGCAAGAAAACATCCAGATTTTCCTCATGAGCTTTAAAGTATCTAAACAGCTTGAAGGTTTACACTGAAGTGAAGGAAATCCCTACTTGCTTAGGCTTACAGAGATTCTCTATGATCAGAGAGGCTTTGTGAGAGACCAAAGTCCTGTCTGCACATCACACAGACTATACAGCCCTCTTGCTTTTTAAGCTGGAAAAAAAAAAGTGGCTTTGATCAATAAGACCATTTAAGTTGGGAGATACAGAAACCCACTTGAAAAGTTGAGATCTAAGAACCTGAGGTCCTTTCCTCCTGTTCTGTACAGGTGGAGTATGCCCTGAAAGCAATATTGCAACAGTCAAGCCCAGGTGGTCAAGAGTCTTGGTGGTATCTTATACTAACCAGCTGCTACCCTCCATCAGCTCAGGGTAGGAAGTACACTTCATTGCAAAGGCTAAAAGGACACATGTAAAAAAGTTCCCTGGGACATACCAGTGCTGGAGCAAAACCCAGCACTGTTTGGTGTCTGAAGCCAAGACACCCACAGTCCTGATAAATCACTGAAAAAAAAACCCCAAAATCTGTTCTGGGTTTCCCTACTGTGGTCCATCATTCATATCTGGCTTTGTCCCATTATCAGAATGACTGATAAGAGAGGACAGTCTGCTAATGACTTAGTGACTTCCAAAAGGCTGGGCCTAGGTAGCTGTATGATGTTGACAGCAGACTGTTCCCTCGATAAAAGAATACACAGCCTAAATGTGGCCAGTTTGCAGAGTTGAATATAAGGACTCTTGAAGAATTAAAGCATTAAAGCCATCAAAAGCATCAGGAGCATATCAGTTTGGAACAAAACAATTCTGCAATTCGGCTTCCTCAAAGGGAAATTTTCCATTTGTTATCCACAGAACGCAATCGGATGAGCCGTGCCAGAGAATGTGATGCTGCATCAGTGCCTCCATGCTAGTCTTGAAAGAAAGCTAAAGCTTGGGATATTGGCCACCTTCCACAAATCCCAGAGGTCTCTGAGGTATCACAGTTCCCAAACACTTGAGTTATACTAAGATAAAAGGGTTATAGCAAGAAAGCAAATCATGCTCGTTTGGAACAGAGAACCGCAAGGCCCTGGATATGTAAATACAAAGTTCTTTGTGGCCCTAGGGAATTATGCCCTTGGAAAATCCATGTCTTTTCACTGTATCAGAAGTTACAGAATTGTGTGGTTAAACTCATTGACTAAAGTTATCATTAGGTAGACATTTTCTCTCATGGCAACATCATATCTCATAAGCATTCCAACTATTTTCAGTCTTTACTCAACATACAGTCTATCTCTGTTTGAGTTGGCCTAAATATTTTTCAGCCCTGTTAAATGAAAAATTGGAAGGCTGTGACACCTTATAATCCTAGTTAGTAAACCATTTTCTGTTTATACAAAGATTTGAAGGAGTGTGTAATCACACCAAATGCTCCCAAATTTACTTTTAGCCCAAATGTCTTTCAGGGTGTCACACAGCGTAATGAAGAGATGGTCACAAGCAAATGAGAATGACCAACAATGCTGTTCATTGGTTAGAAACCAAAAAGACAAGCATCAGTGAAAGAAATTTCATTTAAGTCTCATATTCTCTTCACTTTGGAAAAACATGTTCTCTGCTTAGACAGTACAAGCTACTTCCAAAAAAAAGGGAAATGTGCCTTTTTTCCTAAAGTATGTGTACCACTTAACTCTGAGGTAGTTCTGGGACACATACCACAAGCTAAAAAAGTAAAATAATAATAATTAAAATAAATAATTCTGAAGTGAAGGAAAAAAGGAGATATGCCAAAGTGCAAAAGCAAAACTGTTTTTTAAGCACAAACTTGGGGAAAATAACTGAATTAAGTAAAAAGAAGGGAGCAAAAGAGAATGAAAATCTTATATCAGTTGAATGGCTTCAAAGAGACAAATTGCCAAACAGTTGAAAGAAAATGAATATGTGATGCATATTTTACTCATTTACAGTACAGAAGGGCCATATGTAGGCCACAGGCAAAACTATTCCTTCCTCCTCACCCCCCTCACAGAGGTAAGAGGTGTCCCATTTTGTGGGCTTCTGCATGGGCACACATCTGCCCCTTGTGAGCTACAAAAAGACAGCCCAGGCTGAGTCACCCTGAAGAGCCACCTACTGCATTTAACATGTGACTAATTCATTAGAATTGAACATTAAGACTTAAGGAAGACAGGTTTTTTGTCTCTAAATACTGTTCTGATGGGTAACTCCAAGTGTTTTAGGCATGTATCATAGACAAAGAGTCAAGCAGTCAACTCTGCACGGCCCTTCTCTTGCCTTTATTTGTAATGCCTTATTTGGCATAGTACTATATGAATGTACACTACAATATATACTATTTAATGTCTTATATTTTCACATATTCACAGACATTTTTACTCATTTTTGTTTGGAATGTGCAATTCTAGAAACTCTTTTCCAAGAAAAACTTGAAACCAGCCAAGAAAAGGGAATGAGCTAAACTCTCTCAGTGAGCATTGGGTAATGTGGTTCTTTGATAAAATTACACTGCTTTACACCAGCAGAAATTCCAGACCCCTCCTGTCATCAGAGTAACCTCCATTTGTTGCTACATCTGGAATCAGAGTAGCACACTGTTGTTAGACACACATGCACTGACATATACTCTGTGCTTTACATGGCTGCACAAGTGCACAACTGATCTGCTGATCTGTAGTCTGCAGCACTCAGGGTGCTTTGTTTACTTAATGCAAAATCAATAAGTTTATTTCCAGGACAGTAATTCCAACATTCTCTTGAAATAGCTGCCCAATTTTAAAGTCAGGTTCAGACGCTCGCTGCAAAAGAATCTAATAACGACCCACAAAAGAAGAAACCGCCTATCAGACAAACATGTTGGAACAGCCTGCAGAAAGCTATAGACTTGTCAGACCAACAATTCACTGCACATCTGTGTCTGCCAACATGGAATTTACTCAAAATTGCCTCTCTAGACGCTTCTTTACATAACACATATTTAGCTTATTAGTGCTGCCATTTGGGAGTGTGGTCAGCTTTTGAGCAAAATCTCACCGAGTCCATTAGCTGGGATCGCATCACAGCTGCCATTTTAGGATCACAATGATTAGGTTTGAAGTTCAAATGATTTGATTTCACTTTAAAGCTTCAAAAGCAGCCTCCGGGGTAGATTTACGCAATTAATTTTTACTGAGGTCTGCTGGGTAATTCACTGTAGTCAGAGGATCTTCACTAAGGTAAGGTAATTACCACTGGGTAATTTTACAGCACTCTGTTCAGTACGAGGAAACATGTTGGCTGACCTGCTCAGATAAGACCTGGAAAAAAGTGAAGATGCTGCTTTTGGGAATCCAAATGTGCACGAGACATTGAGGAGGGATGAGAAGAATTCACTCGCTTCCCAGATGTGGACCAGAAGCTGTACATGCCCTCAAAATGTCTTTTCAGGAGGGTGCATGAGGACTTACAATCTCGTAAATATTGTACTGAGAAGCTTTCAAAATTGAAGTACAGTACCCATGATTCTTTAAAACAGGAACAAAGAATGCAGCCTTTGTTTGGTTTGAACACAGAAGTAAACAATGAAATTAAACATCCCTTTGAGATTTGTATTTATCACTTACAAGAAACACTTCCTAATAATCAGTGGCAGCTAGGCTGACGAGCAGACTTCAGAGCAAAACCAGAGGGGATACAAGTCTATTTTAGGTTTACTATTGACAGTAAGGGTCAGAGGAAAAATAAACTCAGCAAGCAGTGTCATGCTACCACAAACCTCTGCTGGCCAAGCAGAAACTAAATTACAACCAAACATTTCAGCACGACAGAAACACTTGGGCAATTGGGCTGCCCTGCAGTGCACAGAGCACAACATACACAAGAACAAGATTAAGCAGAAGTGAGATGCAACACAAATTAGTAACAAAGAAATCAAAGGATTGGAGGAGCTAATTATCCCATACTCTGGAGTGGGGTACATTATGCTTACCCCTATTATTTTAATATTTCAAGTCTGCAAAATTAATCTGGAAAGTCCTGTGAAAACAAGGACTGATCATACTCTCCTTCAAGATATCCTCCTTTTAGTCAAGTTATAAATAATATAGATAATATCAACTACTAGACTGAACTTTAAGAATAAAAAAAAAGAGCAGCAGAAGGATTTAGATGCTATTTCTGTCACATACATTTTATTATATATTATAAGTATATAATAAAAGAAAATAAAAATATTTTTATTGTAAAAGTTAATCCTCAGCTTCATTTCATGTACTGTAGTACTTCTGGGGAAAGATGATTTGATTGCTGCATCACACTAATAAAAACTAAAATTTGTGTAAGGGGAAGAAGAGGGAATAAAGCATATTCCATATCAATATTGCTTCTGATGGCTTTCATTTTGTTAAGTTTACTTCCTACTACAGCTGATGATAAAAGCAGCTGTGTGGACTCAAAGGTACCTCTATCTACATCTCTCCATGGACTAATTACAAATATCTGTTCCATATAGTCTCAGCATCTAAGACAGATTTAATTTTATTCTACCTTTCACTAGGCATAAATAAAAACCTGTCATTCCAACCACTATTTTGCTTTCCTTTTTCTCTATCTGTCATCCACTGGATGCAAACACAATCCTGTAATTCCCACTGTTCTGTTGTTTTCCTATTCTTTGTGGGTTTGCTTGTGTGTTTGTTTTGATGGAGCCACAAATGTTTTGTCCATTGTCAGGGGCCAGTTGCTTGAAACAAAGAACACTTTTCAAATTTCAAGCATAATGATACAGGACAGAAATGGCCAGGCAAGTTCTTATTGCCTTTCTCTTTTAACTGGTGATGATACACTGCTAATTCATAGGGAGCATCTATGTAACACAAATAAAGTTTTTCAGGTTTTAAGAAGGTGTTTAAAAATCAAGTGCAGTTCTAGTGGGTGATACCTCATCATTGCTCATCTGTTCTCTGCCAAAATGATGCTCACCTGTGCTGTTCTGCTTGGCCATTTTAAGGTACTTGATTATCATTCTCCTATAGTTCTCTGCTCATCTGATACATCTCTGGGGCACTCAGAACAAGTGCCCTACTTGTGGCAATGCCACACTACTTGGTTGTTATAGGCTCAACAAATTCTCCTGACTTTTCTCGTGAAGTCCCATAATTCATCTCTTTTGCCAGCACTACTCTGAACTGCTGCAAGGTGACACTGAGGATATATATTGGGTCAGGTTCACTGGGTGCTGTGAGCCTGCTTCTCGTTAACACCAATAGGATGCCTCTTGGATGTTTGAAGTCTTACGGATTGATGGAAGAAAGCACATTCCAGTGACTGCAGTAACACCCACAGAGATGGTGAGCAACACCAGGAGAATAAAATCAAAGGGCCCAGTTCCAGTGCAATGTACTCCATTCAGTGTATTTGGGATTGCTCTAATAAATAATTTTTCTCCTCTTTTTCATTCAGGGCTCTCTGATGAACCACATCAGCAGTTCCCTGAATCTTCTTCTCTTTTTAAAGAGTTTCCTTTTGAAACTTGTCCAGCATTAAGACTTCTGAGTATGTTAACCATGGAGATGTAGGTGGTAAGGAAAAGGATGATAATAGGCTGTTCTTACTCTCCTTGTCAACAAATAGAATACTTCTTTTTCCATAGCTTTAAGTGGTAGTTCCACCCTCTCTTCTAAACTCCAGCTTCTTTTGGCACATTCCTTACTTCTCTTTCCATGTATGATGACTATATAAGTGCTGAAGAGTATTAAATTGCTTGGTGGAAAATTAATGGAGCAAGGAGGAATGACAGAGAACAATTGCTTATGCATTGTGGCTTTTGATAAGTTGGCAGTCTGAGCGGGCAATAACCTGCAGCACATGAGTAATTGTAAATTACTCAAATTGCAGTTTGGCCTTTTTTAGAGAACTTCAGTGAACCCAGAGAAGAGAGAAAAGGGTCTTATTCAAAACATGAAGCAACAGGCATAGAGGAAGATGCAACTCACAGCTATTTAGCAAGGTAGTGTCCTGCTACCAAGGGTGTAAACTGGAAGGAAACAATAAATATTCAAGAAGCTTTATATATGGCTTCTTTGCCTTATGATGCTTGTGCAAAGCAGAACCCTGCCTTTACCTTCAATCACATTACATTGCAGCCACCATGGCTAAGTTTAAACCTCGTGTAGCTTGTGTCCTATTTTTGTATCTACTTTTCCATTCAATTTGTTTCTTCTCCTGTGGTGCCAACACCTTGAGCAGGGCACTGAAGGAAGAGCAAGAAATTTGGAAGTGAAGGCACGAGCAAGTTCAGAGGCTGATGGTTGTGCAATTTAGAATTCAAGGAAATAAAGCTGTTAAGGATCCACATCTCCAGCACAGATGCCTTTGAACACGTTAAGGGAGGTGTTTAACAGCCATTTGGTGAAGAAAGGCTCTGACCTCCCTCAGTAAAACGATGGGGAGAATGCTTCAGAAAACATTTTTATCATGCATGCTAAAATTTTAGCACGTATGCTAATCCACATATTCTTCATTTTCAGACTTTTGTGCAGATGGCATTTTTAGCAAAATTGTCAGCTTCCATGCATCAAGGGCTTTTGCCATCACTGCATTTCACATGTGCTACAAGTCTTAAATGCTTATAGAAATATCCCTGTTTGGAGACAAGTTACATATGCCAGCAGTCCTTGACATGGTATCTTGGGAACTAGTTGCAGTTACTGAATGCTTGTCTGCTTTATGGACAACCCTGTCTGCTTTATAACAGGTTGATTACACCTACCCTAGAAACAGATTCATGACAGGTCTGCTCCCTTCCCCTGTTCTGACATTATTTTGCAGGTGTCTGGTTTTGCTAGCTGGCAGTGAGATGCACAGGTATTCTGCAGAAATCCAAATAGCTGCACCCTGAAGAATGGTGGACATAATGCAAGTGCATAGGAAAATGTCAACTGATGGTGAAAAGGTGTTCTCTTGAGAGTCTCACAGTTTTTAAGTGAAAAGAAACACTGACTCAAAGGACAACATGACTTGAGAGTAGGGCACACAGATAAAAAGGCAGGTTCATTCAACTTTGAAACAATGCACTGTGGAAAACATCAGGTCAGAAATGCTATTTGAAAAAAAAAAAAAAGCCACTATATAAAGATACAAAACAACTGAAATTTGGATTATCTAGACTAATATCCTGTGCAGACCAAGCCTAAAAATAAATTCTAAAGGGCTTTTCCTCCTGGACTTGTGTTATTAACAACATTACAGAGTTTCATTGGCAGAATTCAACATTATTGAGGCAACCTGCTGCAAACTTTGCTTATCTATACCCTTGTTGCAAGTTTCTAGATACTTTCAAGGAAAACTGGGAACTAGGAAGTTCTTGATGTTTAATAACATTTTCACATCTCTTCAATGATAAACAAAACAGACAAATGCATTTTCTCTCAACTATTTCTCAAAGCAAACCAAGAACTCAGTCCCACTGGTAAAGCTTTCATTAAACTTTTTAGAGTAACTCCTGTAAAAATTAAAATAAAACCCCCCAAACCAACCAAACTAATATAAACCACGGGATCAGGCTAAAAGAAAGACGTTGTCTATCCGCACGACAGCAGAGCATTTTCCCCCGGCAGAAACTCTGAAGCAAAGCAGAACTACGAAAGCAAGCATTTATAACGTGTGTTACTTACAGTGTATTTCTAGAACCTGCATTGCTATCTGAGGTGTCGAGTTTAGGGACTCGTGATCTACTCTGCAACTTACAACTGCACCATCATCACTGCGATCCGCTAAGAAGTCCAGCGTGCTGCTGACTGTGAATGTTTTGCGGTTTGCATCTTCCTCTTTTAGATACTGAACGTCTGAAAGAAAGAACAATATTTTTAGGAAAACTAGTACCAGCATTAGACAGCTAAATTATCTATCAGACTTATGGAAAAAACCCCAAACAAACATGTCTTTTCTATCCGTATCGATCTCTTCGATATAAAAGCAACGAGGCTGTAGTTATTCCTCATTTTCTGTCATTGTCGTATCAGCAGATTGAAAGAGAAAGTTTTAAAATTGGTTCCATGATACTGCATTCAAATAGAAATTCCATTCACTTTTATCTCCTAAATGCTTAGGTCCAAATTTGATATAAACGTTCTCTGCAGGTAATCAGAAAAAAATGTGGTCTCCTCCTACCGTCATTATCTTACATTCACAGTGCCACTCAATATTAAATTTTCTAAGTTCATATTTACAATCTTTCACAATAATGTAATATATGAATATTACTGAAGGTATGAGCATGTAGTCAGATTAATCCTGTGCTTACTTTATGCCTTGTTTATTCTGTTGTTTGGTTAGAATTATGCTAATTTATGAATAAAACTAAATCAAGGTATAGTCATCAGTGGGTATGAACAACTGTAAATAGAGCATGTCATACTATTTACTGGAATCTACAGACAAATCCCAAGAAGACAAGAAACAAAATTACTTCAGAGACCTCACACTGACTGTTTTATATCCAATTCTAAATTGATCTATTGCTTTTGTGCAAATTCAGTTAAAAATCTGACAGTTTTCAGCCCAGGGACTAGAGTGCAGGGAGTCTACATCTCTGCTTAAGAAGTATGAACTCAGCTCAAAGTTAAGGTTCAAATTCAGAACATTCCATTGTAGGACATACATGCTAGAACTGAAGATCCAAAAGACTGAGCATTTATGCTAAAATATTTTAATGTTTTAACTGCAATGTGAGATCTTCTCAAACATACTTTAGAGTTGTTTCACTTGGTTTCCAGCTACTTATAATACTTATTGATCTTAGCTTATTTCAGAAAAATGGTAAGCTTGTTATATTGATTTATTGCAATAAAAGCTTGAAAAGACATACATATATAAATACTTAAACATATATATAAAATTACACTGAGATTGCATATATCCTCCGTGTCCTGAAAAAAAAAGTGAGAGTTTCTGTTTTACAAATTGTACTAAATCCCACTAGAGAAGAAGATGACCTGAATAAAATTTCCATGAAATATCAATTTTAGAAAGCAAATCTTCAATGGCTTAAGCTACACCATTTTAGATTAAAAATACCTCTGATATCAGAAGGGCAGTCTTTTTCATTGTCTCCAGACAGATGAAGACACCATGTAGTTATACAATTTCCATTTTTCCCTAAGAAATAATTATTTCTTGCATTTTTCTGCCTGTTTGTTGCTAAACTTTAAAAGATTTCAATTTCTGCCATGGTCACTGCTAATGTTTAGGGACCAGTAGATGAGGGAAATATTGACAGGGCTAAAGCAAAATTCTTATAATCAAACAACAAACGTCTTTACTAATATTTAAAGCAAACACATGAGCTTTTGTTCCCAGAGTTAGGATTCCAGATTTAATAAAAAGCACCTATAGAGATAGCCTTCTGCTTATAAGCAAGGTACACATCCCTTTGCTTACTGGCTTCAGGTAGAGGACAGAAGGCCCCTGAAAACAACAGCAACTTTAATTTTAGTGAGAGGTTGTGAATTCTTAATCCTGTAGAAAAACAAAAGCAGCTAATTTCCTAAATGGGTGTTTAGAAGTCTTTCTCTAGGAATCTATGGTTTGGAAGAGTTCAACTCTTGGAGTTAACCACCTCCATAAAAAGGGCAGTGATACTATTCTATAAACTGTTGACATCCTCATTAACAGAAATAATTAGCTTGTCCTCCTCATCAGCCGTATTTTCTCAGATGTCTCTTCAGAGCAAAATGAAGGTGGGATTGTGGCGTGTGCTACCCGAATGTAAGCCCACCTGGATGTAAGAGCACTGAAGATCAGGTACTGGCTATGTTACCATTCAGAATATTTACCCAGGGTTTTTA
Organism: Lepidothrix coronata; assembly: GCF_001604755.1. NCBI lineage: Eukaryota > Metazoa > Chordata > Aves > Passeriformes > Pipridae > Lepidothrix > Lepidothrix coronata. The sequence goes on along the minus strand of NW_016690273.1, from coordinate 1,006,040 downwards.
CCAGAATTATTAAATATGTCAGTTGTAGTCCATCGTTTTGTTTATTTTCTTGCTCTCTCCTAACACTCCCCTGAAAAAAGGTTAAAAAAAAAAATAACAATCCATTACAAGAGCACTTTCTCCAGAAAAATCCACAATGGAACATGTTGGAGGATGGCTAAATACAGAGTTGCTTTACAGAGGAGGAACTAGGGCTCTTGAGGACAAGTTGAACATTAGACAACAGTGTGCCTTTGCAGGGCTGAAAGCTAAAAAATAACTGTCTTGTATTAATAGAGCACAGCCAGAAAGTCAAGGGAAGTGATTTTTCTTCTCTATTTAGGACTTGTGTGACTGCATCCAGAGAAGCAGGCCCAGCTCGGGCCTTTTTTTGATACAAAAACCATGTCAACAACCCTGATCAGGTTCAGCCAAAACCCATGGAAATGGCCAGTGGAGAGAGCACACAATGCACAAGGACAGCTTAAGACAGTTGAGATTGACTAGCCTGAGGAAGAGAAGACTAAAACCAGACCAAAAAAAGTACCTAATGCATGGTAAAAAGAAGAAAAGGAAAAGCCAGAGTTCTCTCAAGAGAACTCTGAGGGGCAACAAACATAATTTACACTGAGGCAAATTCTGATTATGTTATCATGAAATATCTACATACAATGAAAATGCTCCACAGACAGGGCTTTAAAATGCTGAAATGTCTTGCCCAGACATGCTATGGGATCTCTGTCCTGGGAGATTTTTCAAAACTGAACAGGAGAAGGCCTTTAGCCACCTGACCCAACCTTTGAACAGAGGCTGGGCCATATGAAAAACCTAAGAGGCAATTATGACCCTTCTTCTGTGACTCTGTCAGAGAGGTGCATATACATAGATATGCTTTTATTAACTAATACTGGTTTATATCTCATAAAATACTGGTTTATATCTCACACGTTTGATAGTGAAAATAATAAATGGAAATGATGAAACATCTTTCATCATCCATTGTTCATTAAAAGCTATTCATAAGAGCACAAACCTGTAACATTCACATAGAAACACCCATCTTTTAAAAAGACAATATTTCTGCTTTTACATGGCAGATGTAATTTCTTTTTATATTTAAACTCAAGTTCTGACATGAGATGGTTCTTTCGTCTAAAAAAATTTTATCTAAAAAAATTTCATCTTTGATTTAGAGGTTCATCAAGACAAAATGTTCAGTGCCTCTCTGAATTCTTTGTGTATACTACAAATATATAAACTAATTCAAAATATCTTAATCTGTTGTAACAAAATAAACTACTTTATTTTTAAAGCCCAACTTTGCCAGGAAAAAAAAAATCTATTGAAAATATCCCTGAAACCTAAAAATAATTCTTTATATAATATTGTTGAAACAGCATGTAACAAGTTCTGTTGATAAAATAGGTAATTTCAAAACGAAAAATATGCATTTATCTTCTCCAGGATTTTTCCTTTTGATAATCTTCCAGAAATGTCACCAGAATGATACAGTGCCCATCACTTTGTTAGGCTGGTGCAGGTGTGAGTGTCAGAATGCTAAAGTAAAAGGTGTGGCACCCAGTGCTTCACATTCAGTCTCTCTCATCACTAACACTTACTTTATCAAACAGTATTCCTTTACCAGATGATGATTCCTTTTTTGAGTAATAGCAGTGGAGCTACAATTTTAGAATGGCTTTTTTCCCCTTTGGTGCAACTCTGATCTCGATGCATCATTTATATTCGTTTGCACCACGTATAATACACTGTAACACAATTGGATTTACTGGTGCTAGACAGAAGAACTCCTAACCTTTAATGTCAGCTGCATTAGCATATAATTTCATATCTATTTTCTCAGATTTATCATTTCACCTTTTACACTGCACAAAGCTAATGTAACTTCTGCTGATGCCACTGCAGACCGGTTAGGTTATTTTATTTCTAACCTTTGTGAAATGGCAATGTGCTCTTCAGAAGACCTAGAAAACTAAACTGAAATGAATTTGCACAGTACTTTCCTCTGATTTCTGGTTGTTGGGGTTTTTTTTCTCCTTTACTGTTCTTTTTCATACATTTTTTTTGTTCCTTCCTCACTCTCTTTTTTTTAAAAAAAAAATTCTCTTTAGGAACTCTTGAGAAGAGCAAAATAATTAAAGAGTCAATTGCTTGCTGGCTTCAATTACATGTCAGCTGAAAGAAAGGCAAGATTCTTACACCAGATTTTAAAATATAATTTTTAAAATAAAATCTTTTCAAATGTGTTGCCTTGTTAGGCCAACTGTATCAGTGTTTCTCTTAAAGTATTGACACTGTTTGGAGTGATTTCTAATCTCTACATGCCTTGAATATATATGTATTCATCCTGTCAACTTTTCTGGATGACAGAATCTATACTGTGCCATGTGTATTTGCTGTGCTGTTAAATTCTTCTTTTTAATTACATTTGATTAGGTGCTGCATTTCTTTCATCAAATTCCTCAAACTGACGAAAGAATTGTTCTCCATTTCCTCATTTTCTACCCTTGTTGCAAATGTTCGAACACATTTCCAGTTATCCCAGTCTAAAATTCTTGTTTCTCATTTTCATTGGAAATACAAAGACACTTCTCGAATAGACTGCATTCCTTATACAATCCATTGTAATCTCCTTTATTTACTAATTTTGTATCCCAGCTCTGGTTTTGCACATTGAACTGTGGTAGAGAACAGCAAAGGAAGATAAATGGATTCTGTAATTAATGTTGTAACTTTTCTTGAGGCAGTTTATTGAGCTAACAAAATCCAAAATATTAGACAAACATGAGACAAAAGAGATAATAGTGTTGGTTTGGGTTTTTTGTGGTGTTTGTTTGTTTGGTTTTGTTTTTTTTTAAAGCTACACAGCAAAAGTGGATTTTGAATCATTTATTTATCTGGTCTTATAGCAGAATGAATAGAGGTGACATGAATAAATGTCAATACCTTATCCTTTTTATTTATCTACTTTATAATGGGCACATCAATTGGCTTATAGATGTGACTAAGCCTTCTGCTGTAGGAAGCTCTCTTCACTCACTCATCCACCAATAAGGATTTAAAACTATCCCAGCATTGATAAGAATATGGACTAGAAAACTGAGTTCTAAGCAAAGAAAGTACAAAGTGAAAGAGAAGATAGAAAAGAAATAAATAGATTTTATATGCAGCTCTTTCCTAGGTTGCTGCATCCTCAAAGGCAAATCCTTGCTGTCAGCTTTGGGTTTAGTCACCACTGACTTTTCAGCTACAGCAGACTTTGTCCAGCTCCCTGTAGTCCCTGTGAGGTTTTCCTGATCACCTTTAAAGTCCACCTTCTCCCTGCTACTCACCACAGACCGTCACCATCCTTGCCTCGGCTGTAGATTCCCAGTTTCCCGGATGAGATTCCCTCAATTGCTACATCCTGACTTTTCCTCACCAGAGCAGGCTCCATAGCTCCCTTATGGAAAGTGCAATCTCCTGTCTCCTCCAGATGGTCCTGCCTCACCTGGTCACTTTATTTCCAGGGGTGTAATAAATAAATAACATAAATCTGGCAACTGACTGCATCAGACACACATCATATTGGAATGGCAAAGAGAAATGGAAAGGTAAAACATCAGGGGTGAGTGGTGTGACTGTGATAACAATAATTCACAAAACATTTTTCTATCAAGCCTCGCAGTTGAGTTTATTATGCTGAACAGAGTTCTGAGCAATTCAAAACATCAGTTTTTACCGTTTGAAGAAACAATAAAAAGATGGTTATACGGCCATTTACAAGCAATTACCTTGTCTATGTACTATCATCTATTCATTTCATGACTCAACATGAGAAACTTTACAAACACAAATTAAAAGACATAATTCTAAAGAATGCATAGTTTTGACAATTGGAGCAAATTACACCAAAGCCCTTTTAAATACCTTTAACTTCTTTGTCGTTCTTGAACCATCTGATATCAGCTGCTGGTTTACTACCAGATGTCTTGCAAGTGAGCTGCATCCTCTCTCCCTCCATAACTGGTGAGGTAAATCCAGTAATTTGTGGCTTCTCAGGAACACCTAACAAGCAAACAAGCAAAATGTCTCTGATAGAGTCAGCTACTGCCATGAGAATGTGACCAACTTAAAGTTCACTTCTTCATATGCTCTAAATTCTGGAAACAGGATAATTAATTCCTCATGCCTTGTCAGTGAAGCCTTTTTCCTACTGTAAATAAACTATCAGTCTGAACAGTAGTTGGTTCTAAATAAATAAAGAAAACAAAAATTAACCTGGTTTTCCAAGAGAAACAGATTGCATTTTAATAAATATCTTATCTATGTATATTCTGCATGCAGGTCTAGTCTGACTTGTTATAGTGTTTAAACCACTCTGCACAGCAAGTAGGATGACAAAGCACGTTAGAAGCACAGCTGTGAGAATGAAACACAAGTGGCAACAAAAAGCTGAGCTGACCTAAGTTCAGAACAGATGTTTAAACCTGAATAATGAAGACTTTAATACAAAATCCAGGGAAAAGGGAGGATGAAAATAAATACAGGAGTCACTTTATCTTCAGAGAACACAAAACCAGAACATCGAGAGGTATAATCAGAGCTCCACTGGTCATGGAAAGCTCTTCAGCTGAATCCAAATCCTTTGGAAGAGGTCACGTGATTTTGATACACCAGACACAAAATACCAAATTTGGAAATAGTGTTTTTTCAATGAACCACGAATGATTTAAATAAGAAATACGAAGAGAATAGGGAAAGATTTGATCACTACCTGCATAACTCCAATTAACTTATGAAAACACAAGAATAAGTTATTTCAAAATAACACTGGTGGCTGTAATTTTAAAATCTCAAAAAATGTTGGCTATAACTTGCATCTACAGTGCTATGAGGCATTCATATTTGTGGCTAGATAAAGGGATCAGTCACAGTAAGTGGTCCTATGCCTTGTATCTCATAATTTGGGTTTTTTTACATCTCTTTACCAAAATGACAGATTATATATATAAAAAAAAAGCAGCAGTACCTGTTACATAGTACATTTCTGTAATAAATCTATCCCTCTCTTTCAGGACAGGAAATGGTGTCTGCTGTAATACCTTGACACTTAAATTTTCTAATCAATAACAGAGCAGTCAATAAAGGCATTATTAGTATATAAAAAGATAGTTTATCTGATTAAAAGATGTAATATATTTCAGTGGGAATGTTCCCCTTCTACAACAGAAAATGTTCAAGGAGTTTAAAACGTTATTTTGGAAAGTACAAATACAAAATGAAAAAAACAGGAATCTTAAATGCTGCAGCTTTCTTTCTTGGAAGGTAAGTAGCTGATCTTGGTAAAACTCCATGAAACCGTCCCCTAAAATGAAGACAAAACTTACAGGACTGTGAAAGATCAACTTACTTTTGTTAATAAATACTGGCTAGATGGGCTTTTTTTGTCTTTGTAACACCTTTCTACATCTTTCTGCCATTTAACACGTTGAACTGGTGTATTCATCAACTGTTTAGATCATGAACTGCCTTTCTACAGAAAGGAAGATTAAGCACAGGCAGTTGCTATTCCAGAATATTCTGCTTTCAGTGGGTACTTTTTGTCCTTAATGGCAAACTTGTGAAGATTCCTGTAAAATAGTCTCATAAGGACTGAGAGACGTATTTCATATCCTAAGCACAAAACCAATTCCCTGGCTGGATTAATGTGAGTATTACTGGCACAGAGAACACCTTACATTAGTCCTATTAAATTCAACTGTCTGCCTATCTACGTATAAAAATAAAACAAAAAGAAAGACAGAGTCATGTTCAGGGACAGAAAAAAAAAAAAGGAGAAAGGAATAAAAATCAATCTCTAAAATCATATAACCTCTTAGGTACGCAGGTGTGTTTCAATGAACTACAGCAATTTTGGCTGATTGGGCTACTGACATTCAGAGAATCATATAAAGCTTCGAGCAGAAACTTTATTTCCTGGGCATCTCTTGAAATCTATTGCTTTTCTTTGTGTATCTATAACCTTTGGGGAAAACAGTAGAGCACTTAGAGGATAAAGCACAAAAGAAGCAGCAAACCCAGTGAAAATTTGCACTTTATAGACCCAAAAAAAAAAAAAAAAAAAAAGAATGAGCCAAGAAAATGCACAGCTAAGGAGTTTTGATTTCATGCTTTCTGCCTTTCTCCTCTTTGCCCTATACAATACGTTGTTAGGAGATGAACACATGCACCTTCCTTGCACTTCTGGTGCTTGGGATGTGGAGGTTATGTCCATTTTATGGAGCACTCACACCTTAGTGTTTGTCTGCTCCCTAATTCATTATCCTGCCACGGCGCACACAGTAAGAGGCATGTTATTTTTCAGCCCGGCAACACAGAACAATAAACATCAGGGAAACCAGATCAGACGTTTACATTTATCTTCTGCCAAGCTTTAGAAAAGATCATCCTCATCATAATTTGCCAAAGCCCGAGGAGTTTAACGCTTGCTTCTTTATACTCACCGAGAACGGTAAGAAAAGCCTTGGAAGTTTTGACAGGCATGGTGAACAAAGAGCAGGTGTACTGCCCTTCGTCTGACAGGGACACGTCGCTGACACTGATGCTCAGCTCGTGCCACGAAGCTCGGACCAGCTCAATTCTGTTGTCCCTCAGAGCTGAAAAACAAAAATCCACGTTAAGGTAGGACACAGAACGATAACAAAGCACTGCGTGTTATCCAAGTAGGTTTTTTTTCCTCTCTGGAATAAAGTATGAGAGTTTAGCAAGTTTTGGGGGGTGGTGCACTGAGTGGCTTGTAACATATATAAACCTAGAAATTAAGTGACTTGAGTTACCTTTGACCTTCCTCTAAAAAAAACCCAACACTGACTTGTGATTTCTGTCCCCTCACAGCTTTGTTCAGTGCCTAAAATAAATCCTTCCTATTAACGCAGCTTCTTTTTCATGCATTTACAAATGTTGAGAATCCTGTGTCTAACATTGCATAGTTTGCCTACAGATTTTTCTCATGTCCACTACTACTCATATTGAACTGGAATATCAGATTTCCTGAATTCTGTAACAGGGTATTTCTTATTATAAAAAGATTGAAAATTCCACTTCTACATTTAACGATTTGAGGTAATTGAGTATAAGTGGCCTTACTTTTTGGATTATGACTAAAATTATGATGTTGTATCATAAAATCCTTTCTATAAAATTTTATTGGCATGAAACCAATGAGGGAAAAGGAACATGTAGATTCACTCACGTTCAAAATGTCGTTTTAGTTAATGCTTTAAAATTTAAAACATTTTAAAACCTATATTTATATTAATCCCCAAATTCTATGGAAAACCAGTCAAAACACTCCCAAACATTCTATTTCTCTATAAAGTTGTTTCAGGAATCTGTATATATTAATCAAGACTTTCCACAGCATAGAAATACTAACATCATAAGCAAGTAAACACTGTTATTCTCCTAAGCAAACAACAAAAAAGCCTCTGTAACTCGGAGAATTTAGCTGTGTACCTCTAGATTCAAATCTCTGACCTGACAGTGTTTGAAACTTCAGTTACTTTTTGTAGCAAACTTCTGCAAATCAAGAGTAAATTGGGACTATGGTATTTGTCAGGAGAGCTATGCTTGCATTTATGAGAAGAACCAAGAAGTTCAAGTCCCCTCATGCTGTTCTCACTCACCTCTTTCTAAAGTCCCCAAAGAGTCTTAGTTTTGTCTAACATATATGTCTTCCAGTGATAAAAAACAACAACAACAAAGTTTTGCTGCAGTTCTTTTGCTACTAAATCTAGACATTTCCGCCCCATTGCTGTTGAAGTCAATCCAGGAAGATTTACAACAAAATAAGCAGCTACAGTGAAGATTCAGCAAAAATGTCACTTGAATTTGTTTTCTTCTAAGGTTCCCATTCAGGTTTTTTTTTTTTTTTTTTTCCACCAGGAATTTTCAGCTGAGTTTACTGATTATTTCAGGGTAGGCCAGGCAAAGCTCGACTCCCTCTCTGCAGGGTCTGATGACTGAAAGGTGACAGCTTAAGCAGCCCTAACACACAGTCAGGCCATGAACTACTCCAAGGCACATCAAAGTGACTGAGACTGTGGAATGGACATATTCCAAGCATGACTGAGACACTGGCTGGCTGGCCACAACAGAAAAAAAGTAGTTATGTAGTCTAAAATATAAAAAATGCATACAATGGTGGAAATAGAAGCAACGTTAAAGCAAACAAGCGAGCAAAACAGAGGCCACAAAATGAAAAGCTATGTGTACACCAATATGCTGACATAACAACCAAGAAAAATAAGCTCAGGAAAACAAAAAGTACATAAAGCAAGCATCTACCAACCCCAAGTAGCAGGCAAAGCTGATGACTGGGGATTTACCAGCCAAAACTCCTCACAACAGTGAAGCCGTTGCTATCTTTGAGGAAGTAGATGGGGACTCAGAATTCCCTTCTCAGCTTTTCAATGCTAGTCACATGCAAACTGAGCAGACTTAAGAATGGTAGTTTATTTCACATTATTTTCAAAATGACTCGGTGCTTCCAAATGGTTTGGTTACCACCACACCCACTTATAAAATTTGGCAACAGCATAGAAAATAGGACAAAAAACCCACAACAAAATAACAACAAAAACAAACAAACCAACCAACCAAACAAAAACAAATCCCCAAAACAACAAAAAACCTCTCACAGCACTACATAATTTGAAAGTGGTGATTTTTGCTTCCCCTTAATCAGAAACTATCTAAAAAATAATGCAGCATATCATATTACATAGTATTTTACTTTGTTATAATTTTCAATTGTTACAGCCTTATGACAAAGATGATAATCTTTGTTGAAATATTTGTTGAAAAACTTTTCCTACAGATGGGGCAGAATTTCATGCACTAAGAACAGTAATGAGTAGTACACCATTTCAATCCTACAATTGAAATACAAACCATTTCCATCAACTACATTCCTACCGCTCCCCTCCCTCACTTCCTCCCCTCCATACCTTTTTTTAACCTTTGTACAATATAAAAACCTCAGCTGAGACGATTTTCCGTAAAACTGGTAAAAACAGCCACTGGTCAAGAGATGAGACCAGATGTTCCATGTTTCAGTCCAGAGTAAATTTTTGTTGAAAGAACAGAAGGGTTGTTTTGTAATGGAAATACCAACACAGAGCCTTTGCAATAAATGCTGCAAATAGCACCAACATAACACTCCTTTGCAGCAAAGCTGTTTGTCAGAAACATTTTTGTAAGTGCTAAGTCTAAACACAATTAACTATCTGTGCCATCACTTTCAAACCTACACATCTGTAAGTTTTCCTATCTAGGCAGATGTGAGAGCAAACCAAATTTTACTGCTATTGCTTAGACAAGGCCAGCACTTAGAGAATTTTTAGAATCTTATTTTCAAGTTGTATTTCTCTATCTGTTTGTATCTGTTTAGAAAGACCCCAGTTTCACTTCACTAAAGTGATAGCTGTGATGGATGCCAGAACTGGTTTGTTTCCATTTTCTGCGTTAGATATATTTTGCTAAAAGGGTAAAGTTGGATGACAGAAAGAGTGGCTGCCTGTCTAGTCCTGGCTCCTGCACCCTGGAGCAGAGAGAGCCCTCTGGGAGAGGATGACTGGCTCCCTTAGACAGCAAAGGAAACATCAGCATCGTTGGAGAAGCCAGGATTTCTGGCCAGCTCCCGATATCCAGGCATCGTGACTGAGTGGAGCAGGGTCTTGAGCACCACAGAGGGTAAAGTCTTGCCAAGCCTGGCTGATGAAGCAAAGAAGCTCAGGGTGCCCAGACAGAAGCCAGCTACTCAAAGGTACCAACTGGAAAGCAAAAGTTTTAAGAAGACACACTCTGCAAGGAGCTACTGAACGAGAAGGGCATTTATTTACAATGATCTATTCAAACTCTTTCAGCATATCTTAGCTCTACTTGTTTAATGACCTGTCTCCTCCAGGTTATTTTTCTCTTTTTAAAGGACATGAGTTTCCAAAGCTTTCTGTAAGCTTTTTAATTGCTCTCATTTGAATGGAGAATTGCCCCAAAAGAGGGGACTTTCACTACAAAGTTTAAACCAACTTGAGGCAGTTTTGAACAGTAGTTCAAATAAAGTTCCGCACAGTAAAATACAAAATGTTCTCTTTTATTTAATTAGCAGATGAAAACAAAAAGTAGAACACGTATGGGGACATTGTGCATGAATTTGGAGTTTGGTACACACTAGTAAACAGACTAGATTTCCTATATACTGAAATATCTATTCGTTGTTCATCACTTCGTAATTTGAAAGGGGGTGATTTTTGCTTTCCCTTAATCAGAAATTATGAAAAAATAATGCAGTACATCTTCTTGCATGGTATTTTACTCTTTGAATGGTTACTGCAAGCAACAAATGTCGGTATTTCTAGCTCACCACAAACTATTTATTAGTTGTATTATGGTAGCAACTAGACAGCACAGGTGCTGGGCACAGAAAATAAAGCTTTAGCCTTAGAGACTCTAAAAGCTCTGTCCTGGCTTGACTTGCATGGTTTTCCAACCCCCTCTCCTACCTCTGCCTGCTCTTTCAGGACTTTCTTTGGAAACTGTTTCTTTTTTCCATTTTGCTTTGTTAGAAGCCAAACAGACCTTTCTGGCCTCTTCCTGGGGATTTTAACCTACATTCCTGAATCATTACCCTATCCATATATCCATATCCCTATATTATGCATGATACAGAGATGCTAGAGAAAGGGTAAATAAACAGAATACGTATTTGACTCCTGGGAAATACACATATGCCAAAACAGTAACAAAGAATACCAGCACTGACATCTCTTTTCTGTATTCTTATGTTGCAAGCCCTTTAAAAAATACAAAATGCAACAAGAAATATAATTACATAGTAAATTCCAATATGCCCTAAGTACATTATTTCAGTTTTCTGTAATTCCCAGGCACATATAATGTAGTTAATTTGCAAGGCATGAAATAATTATGCGTAAAACACTTGTTCCTAAGCAGACACACTTCATTTATTTTACCTGTCATTCTCTTCTCCTGTGGAAAAGATTTTCTTTCAGAATGTTTTCTGACACAGAAAAAAGCAGCCTTGATAATTTGCATAGTTTAGGTAATTATGAGTAAAAGATAGCCATGTATTTCAGCTGTATTAATTAGGAATTGTTGAGACTGACAACCACTGCAATAAACTGGTCTCCTTGTTCACAATCACAAAAAGCTGTACTTTACTTTTTGCAAAAAAAAAAAAAAAAAAAGATCCTATGTTGTCATAGGGAAATCTTGCAAGAGGAATTATATCGAAGAGAGAAAAGAAACTTAAAAATTTGCAGAAATGAAAAAATCATCCACATTTCACACTGTGGGGAAAAGGCAGTTGGGCCTGTCAGACATAGCCACACAGCAACATGTCTAATGTCACTTCATCTAAAATGACCACATCTTCCTAGTATTTTGAGTCATTTATTTGAAGAATGGGGAAAAAAAACAACCAAGCAACAAAATCCCGAAATCCTCCAGAGTAATTTGCCAGTGTTTTGACAATACTAACTTGACACATGCTGCCATCCTGGGATTCACTCAACAAAATTTTCATCCTTATGTTAGAGCTGTTCCCTCTGTCATGGGAATAATGTAACCATTAGTTGGAACCAGAAAGATTTCTGATACTCCACAGGTAATGCTAAACTCCCAGAAATTTAACACTTATGAAACTGAAACAACCCCTCTGATTTTCAGATTCCACCTTTCTGAACGCAGTACCATCATCAAATCTGAAATAGATTTCAAGGGATTTATGCTGTGTTCCTGGATATACTTGGATAGACTCGAGAAGGCCTTTTTCCTTGCTCCTAATGAATTCAATATACCAAGATCCCTATAGGATGATCTACACCACTCACTCACAGTTGTGCATCAACCACCACCAAAAGAGAAAGAAAAAAAGAGACAAAACAGGAGTATATGGAAGTAACCAAACTATTATTGTTATTCTGTGTCTCCTAAACCTTCATATTTCTTTTCAGAACATTCACATTTCCTTTCAAAGACTCATTAGTCCGTTGCTGTATTAACAGCGTGCCCAGCTGATACGCAGTTATTCTATTGATGCCTAACCCATATCTAGTCTGTACTTGCATGGTATCTAAACTCCTAAGATTTTAAAACTTCTTAATTGTTTGCATGTGGAAAGAAAATCTGTTTCCTTCCTCTTTCATTTCCAGCCAAGCAATTTGATTGCTTTCATACAAGTACACAAGGGTAGCAGTGTGGATATTTACTAATCCCATGCTTTTTATTTCTACTTCTGCGTGTGGTGAAGCCATTTTTACCTCTCAGTGGAGGTCACTTTTCTCTCACAGCATTGTGTCCATGAAACTAGCACTTTTTCCCTAATTACTAGTTGGTCATGACTTCAAATCAGTCCAAAGGTCAGAAAGACAGATGAACTCTTAATCAGTCTAGAGCCGTGATAGACGTCAGGACTGGGATAGAAGGTAGTGCTAATGCAGAGGGAAAAGCATTAGAAGCTTCTGTGCAACCTATCAAATATGTAAGGTTGGTGTCCTTTAGAGGTGACACCATTTATAAGTAAAATCAGCAGAAATCACATAAACTGAAGGTCACAATACTGTGGAGACACCTTTGGCTAATTGGCTGTGGAACGGCCTAACCAATTTGCAGGTACATGATGATTTTTTCCCCCATTAGGACGGTGATTAGTAACACAGATGAGTTCAATCAGACATTCCAAACAGTGTCACTATGAACACTTCCAATTCACTGAATTTTCCAACCCATTCATGTACTCAATAAATTCAGGGCATCACTGAGTTTCATAAGAGGTGTTAAGTAAGGTTTCAGAAATGGAAGAAGAACGCAACAATCCCTGGAGATCAGTTTTACTTTCATTCCAGTGCATTTCTGAAGTATTTGGCAATCAAAAGGAAGAAAGAATGGAGTCAATATCTCTTCTACCTCCAATCATCCAGCCATCCTTGCTTTCTGCTCTGGTTTGTAAACCAATAAGACAAGACTAGGTTGTTTTCAGCTGAGATATGCTGCTGAAACATTTTATTTGCTTATTTGAAGAACAATGTTCAACAGCAAGCTGCTTGCTTGCTCCTTTTCGAATTTTTCCAGAACTTTTGCATGTTGGATAATGCATGTGCCAAAGGCACACAGCAAACTCCCTCCATCAGAAGAGGTGCTGACAGTCCCACTACGAGAGGCATCTACTCTGTGCTTTCTTACTGCCTCGAAAAGGCCAAAGCACTGGGGACTCAGATCCTGTCTGTACAACATTATCTATTATTTATCAGGGTGTACAGCCCTAGAGGCTTATGAGGCAAATCCAAACAGCAAGGTAATTTCTTCAGCAAAATAACAAGTCTCTGTTCCCTGCAACCTGGGTAAAATGAAAACAAGTTTAAGGTGACTTACAATGACTTATGATCTTGAACACATCTGCTAAGTGAGGTTTTGCCAACTGTTGCCAACCGACAGACTAAGTCCAGGACACTTCTGTGCCCTCCGTGGATGGAATAAATATGGGAAAACTTTCCTGTATGGCAGATTTTCTGCACCAAGCTACTTTGTCTCTCACAATTATGTTCTGCGTTTGCTTCTTTCTCTTTTTCAGAGCATTCAAGAAACGTGACAATATGCAAAAAGAGAGGAACAGCTTGCCTTCTAGGGTGTTTATAATGCCTGTTTCTGGTATTAAAGAAGTACTGAACTTACATTTTTCTTGTCTTTTGAAAATCGTAAGGATGACATTCATTGCCTGAGAAGCTGACTCTCTTTCATATAAGAAATATAAGTTTCAAATCCTTCCAAAACATGGAGGTTTTGAACTATAAATATGTTTTATCATGTTGAAATAATATTTAACTGTACCTCCAAATAATAAAACAAAAATCACATTAGTCAGAATGAAACATTGTCTTACAAGGTCTGCTCATCTGGTTCCTTCTGCAACAGGGAATTACAAGATTTCCTATTATACTAATGCAACTGGACATGTGCCACAGCACAGTAGCCTAGAAAATGTTTCAAAATCCTACTTCTCAAATATGCAGCTGCAAAAATTAAAATTGCAAAATGATCTGGCAAGGTTAGAGATGGACAGAATTAAAATAAATGAGATTCAATAGATAAAAGTAATTGGTAATCTTATATACCAAGTTGGAGACAAATGTTTTGAAAGCAGTAATGCAGGAAAGAAGCCCTGAGGATTACAGAGGAAATTATTTAACAATATGTTCAAATGCAGCACCACTCTTAAAAGATGAATCCTATTCTGGGTTGTACTGATCCTGGCAATTACGGTAAAAGAAAATGTTACAATATTCCAAAATTGCACACATCACACTGTGCCATATATTGTAAATTACAGCCAGAAACAGTCTCTCAGTTGGGAAGATAATTTCTGTAGGGCTACTGATGGAATACTGCTGCACAACTAATATTAAAAAAATGAGAATAATACAACAGAGACCTGTAATAACAGTCCACACCTACATAAGGAAATAGTAACAAAAGTTAGAATTATTTTTATTTTCTATAATTTTGAACACTATCTTTCAGGCTAAATGAGAGCTCATTGTAAGTGAGAGACCGTTAAATAATGACTTTATTGAAGCAGAAGAGATAAATAAATACTAATCCTCTTGCAAACTAAACCAAAGTTACACAGGTTTCCAAGCCCTGTTCAAACACATTATTTCAGCAAAATATGGAGAGACTTTCTTGCTTCTTGATGATCTAAGAGAGATTTTTCTCTAAGTGAGAACTGCTCTGAGAAGCCCCTGTTCTTTCTGCACTTCTTGATCATTCATGTAGATACATAAATGAACATCATTCTTCCTGTAGCAGATGGCTGCATTGGCTAGAGATGCCAACATAGGAACACTCATTCTTCCTAACTACATTAAGCAGTTAGACTCCCTAAACTCCTTCTGCAGCCAGTGGAGTAAACTATCTTTCTCCAGAGGCCAATTAAGAACAGGTCACTGTCTTGAAAATATTACAGAACCTGGATAAAACAGCCAAGAAATCATCAATGATTGATGAACATATCTGCAATCAACCTAGCAGTTGATTCCAGTATCAATAAAGAATCAAAAACTAATGTATACATCAATACTGAAGATATTAATGCTGTGAGGGATGACTCATAGACTTCACTACTGAGGGAACTGATATATGGAACAAAATATCAGGAGGGATCTGAGATGAGTCTAGTGCAATTCCAGGGAGGATTCTCAGAAAGCACTTTGATGGTTTTAACATTTTTTATGATAGAGCCCTTAAAGTTTTATAATGTCTCTCCTATAGCCTAGCAGCAGACAATCTTTCTCTCAACCACAAGTACACAGATGCTACCTCTTTTGTGGTATTTGTCTTAATTTTCCAGATGCAGATGTGCTGTGAAGGAAACTATTAGTGAGAAATGGTGTCAGAAGCAGATCATTAAGGGATTGGAGCATCTCTCATACAAGGAGAGGATAAGAGACATGAAGAAGCAGAAAATCCTGAAATTAATCTACATTCAAAAGAAAAAAAATTGCAGCAGAACTACATAAACCTCTAATTTTCTGAGAAAGCTGCTCTAACTGGACCTACTCAGAGAACCAAGTTGGACTAGATGACCTCCAGAGGTCCTTTCCAATGTGAAATATTCTGTGATCTTGTGATTCTGGATGTTTTTGGGGTAAAGAACCTGCATATCACAAAATTCAGCAACGTGACCAGTCCTGAAGCACCACCAAAAAAAACCTTCTGGTAGATATTCAGAAAGATTAATCTTCAGCTTTTCCTGAGCATTTTTCTCCCTCATGGAGGATTTGGATTTGAGTCCCTCAGGAGAGGTTGACAGTCTCTCCCCTTTATAGCCAATGGGAAAAAAAAGGAAAGAGGAAGAGAAAAATTAGCTTTTCTAGGCTAAATTTCTGGTTTGTGCAAATGCACTTCTTCTGCAGCTGTACTCCCAGAATGTTGTGACACAAGTGCAGCAACACAATATTTGGAGTCCATGGTGGTGGCCAGACGTATTCACCAAGTGCTACAGAATATTATTCAGAAAAATATAAAAAACATTTGACATGTGATGGCATACTAAGTACTGACAGATGCACTGAATAAAATCTCCACTGTGAATAAATGCACTACTTAACTAACAGTATATACTGACAGTAATAGATGTGTAGAATCATGCCACCATCACTAGCACTTATCCCCAACTCCTTACATTTTTTTTGGCCATTCACATACACCAGATATATCTGATTACACCAGGAGAAACTTGTCTATGATTAACATCTATGTCTAGACAAAAAGCAGCTCAATGCATCCTGGCTTTTCCATTTAAACATTTATTGCAGGCATTTCCTTTAATAAGAGTTGGAGAAAAATATATTCTTCTGGTTGTTTCTTTCTGCAGTTCAAATTGTAGCAACAGGTAAAGGACAAAAGAGATTCATTTGAAAAGCAAATATATGGAGTAACAACAATTTACAGCTACTTACTCCTCACACTTGCAACAGTTGATTGGTAATGTTGGTTCTCATACTGCACTGATATAGTTTTAAGACTCACCAAGAAACCACCATAACTAAGCTGTCTCCATCTTATTGCTTTTGATTTGTATATCATGATTGTCACATGAAGGGAAGCACTGAATACTTAAAAATTGCAAGAAGTTCTTCCAATGGAGACTGGAAGAACCACACATTTTTGTGGTTATTTTTAATAGACAGCAAATCATTTAAGCGTTGGAAATACGGTCGAACAAGAATTTCTGCATTTGCTGTGTACTACTGAATTGTATGTAATGGATCAAGAGTGCCTTCCAGTTCTGCTTCCAAGACATGGCACAAGCAAAGGAGGTGCTTGGCCTTCAGGGCAGAGAATGTTGCTGGACTCTTCCTTGTCTGTCAACAAGCTGCCTGTCAAAGGACATTAATTGCACATTTGGATGATAAGAAGTTCACGGCGTCAGAAGTAAGAGAGAGTGCTGCAGTAACAATCTGCAACACTGCATACATGAATTTTTTTTGGTATCTAAGTTATAATATTCCATTTTTAATTATGCTGTGACCTTGATTCCTCCTTCTCTCTCCCCTCTTCACTTCAGAGCTAATTCATTTAACTGCTTTTTACATAGCATTAAACTACTTTTTGCTCTTCTCCAGGCATAAAATTTAAGACCTCTATTTTTAAAAGTATTCAGAGATATAAACTTGTTGTCTACATACATGAATCTTCTTTCTCATCTTACTCAACTTCTGGTACACTCGACAGTTCTGGAAAAATTACAGATATCAAATCCACTTCCTGTGGTACACAAAGATATTTTAACACTACCACTTTCAATAAAAGCAGCATTTTTTCTTCCATTTTCTATTTTGTTTTCAAACTCTGTTTGCCAGGTTCGATGCTTTCTTCAGATCCTCCTCTTGCTCTTCTTTAATCAGATTATTTCCAAATCCTTCAACAAAAACTTACTAAATAAAATTTTATGTTTAATTATTTTCCCCGGTAACAGCCTTTGGTATACTGAATATATGTTTATCTTACAACAGAAAATATTTGCCCTGCTTCACTGATCCCATCTTTTCCTCATTCTTTTATTCCTATTATTCTTCATCTTCTTTTGTTCTTTTTCTTCGAAATCTTTCCTGATTGCACACATAGTGGGTGTTGCCAGTCCTTGGAATAAGCTGTGTTTTACTCCACTTTTTACTCCATCTAGCTGCTTCCTCTTCTCCCTATCATTCTTTAATTGATAAAAACCCTGTTGGCATCCCTATTAGTAGCACTTTTCCCATTTTCTGTAGGAAATAATTTTATTTTCTCTGTGTGATAGATGATTTCTCTATGAGAACAAGGTTAATGAAAAAAATATAAGAATAGGTTAAACCAATTTTGTATATAATATACATTGGGAATACTGATTAGCAACTCTCTAAAAGGGAAGAGTACTTAAATTAACTTATTACTTTATATTTCCAAACATAAACTCCAAAGTACATTTCATCTTTTCTGCAACAGAAGTGCAAAAATGTAACAATTGTGAATTTAAATCACTTTACAATTATCAACATCCTGAGCTGTATTAGGAATAGTATTACCAGCAGGTCCAAGAGGATGATCCTTCCCCTCTCCTCAGCACTGGTGAGATCACACTTGAAGTACTGTGTCCAGTTCTGGGCTCACCAGTAGAAGAGAGACAGGGTCATACTGGAGTGAGCAGAACAAAGGGCCACATAGACAAGGAACTGGAACACCTATCATGGATGCCAGGTGCTCACCAAAGCTGCTCTATCAATCCCCTCCTCAAGCGGACAGGGGAGAGAAAATATAACGAAAGGCTCATGGGTCAGGATAAGGGCAGGGAGAGATCACTCACCAGTTGCTGTCATGGGTAAAACAGACTTGCCTCGGGAAAATTAATTTAATTTATTACCAATCAAATCAGAGTAGCATAATGAGAAATAAAATCAAATATTAAAACACGTGTCCTCCAACCCTCCCTTGTTGCCAAGATTAACTTACTCCCAATTTTCTCTTAACTCCTCTTTCCCAGCAGTGCAGAGGGACAGGGAATGGGGGCTGTGGTCAGTTCAGCACACAGTTTCTGCTGCTGCTTCCTCCTCAGTGGGAGGACTCCTCATACTCTCCTGCTCCAGCCTTGTACCTCTCCCATGGGAGACAGTCCTCCATCAACTTAAAACTTAATCACAGAAAAAAACTATTGCACTGTATTTTACTGCACAGGTTGCCCAGAGAGATTGTAAAGTCTCCATCTTTGGACACACTCAAAATCTGACTGGATATGGAGCAACCTGCTCTGGCTGACCCAGCTTGATCAGGCCAGTAGGACCACATGATCCTCAGAGGGCCCTTCCAACCACTATTTCATGATTCTCTGATTCATACAGCTTTAGCCTGTCTCATAATCCTACAGAAAAATAAAACAAACAGAAAAGGTTTTCAAGCATTACTCTCCGCCCTTTTGGCTTTTAAATTGCTTTCTTATAATTAACAACTGATATACTGCATAGCTCTCTGCTGAACTGTACTGAAGACAACTGTTTGGAAACTATCCATCCACAGAGATAAGTCTTACCTGCTACTGTCAAAATGTTGACAGATAAATGTTATCTCCTCTGGAAATGAGTGCTGTTCTGAGCAGGTCCTCCCACAAAAATGTCTTTTCCCCCAGAATAAAAAACAATTCAAAAGCATTTGATTGAATCAGTGAAAATCTTTCTAGTTAGAACAACAGGCAGGGAGAAGCTGGAGAGAAGGCATCTTGCCTGATGTTTGCTTGAGTACACATAGGTGAGCTCTCAGGATCGTGTTCCAGGTGTCTGTGATCTGTTCTGAGCTGCTTTTGCTACTTGTAGGGCACCACAGGCTCGAGCCTCCCAAGAAAACCTTTGCATCAACACTGATTATAGCATCATGGTCAGAAATAACAACCACCACCAAGTTTTGGAAGCTCTGGCTACTTAGATGTTCAGAGTTATTGAAAAGCCCAATAAACTACCCGTGAGGTTAACTTCCTCAGTGAGAAAGGATGTTACTACTAGCTGTAAATTTAAAATGTTTCCTCCTCAGACCAGCAATCCCGTTGGTGTTATCAGGATTCAACTGGAGTCAAAGAAATCTATTTAGGAAAATCCCTAGTAGACAAAAAAGTGAGTTCTATAATCCAGTTATTAAAGGTGCAGTCATGATGTACCTCCAAATGCTGACTTACTGAATACATTTTTGAACCCTCTATGCTTGATAGACAAGAATCATATTGGATTACTTTATTTCCAAGAGGTCCATTCTGAGAGCAGGAAAAGAAAAATTGAATCATACAGAACTTACTAACCCTTGATTAAAAATCTGAATCAAAAAAACTCCCAAGCAATAACTTAGTAGAAAAATGCTCAGAGCTAATCCTTTCTCTAGTGTTTCCTAAATTTGAAACTTTCTCTGCAGATTTAATTTCCTGTAGTTGAATTCTGGAAAGTATCACCAAACAATGACAGATTAAAATAAAACAATCCACCACCACTGCCACCAGAAGAAAAAGAAGTAGCAAAAAAAGGAGCCATCAAACAGTGCTAGCACAGAAAACCATAATCCTAGCAATTTAAGAATACCAGCAGATTTAACTTCACAGCCAGGAGAAGAGTAATCAGAGCTATAGAGATTAACACTAACTCAAAGGCACTGTAAAGTTGTGTAGGAGACCGTAGGGAAGCTCCTCCTGTAAAATCTAGATCATGAGCTTTACACCAATAATTAGCAGAGTCTGCAATCAGGTTGATCTCTAGGGGATGAAGACAAAATTATATCCTCATACGCAAATCCATCTTCCTAATTCTACCAGTAGACGTAAAACACTAAGTGGATTAAAGCCAAAAAGGGGCAAAAACTGCTTTTGTCTGCCTCAACAGAACTTTAGAGGATAAAGTTCCTTGAAGACTGCTTAAATTAAGAGGAAGGGAAGGGGGGTGGGGAGAAAGACTGTCGAACTACTTGAGGATCTGGCCCAGGTGTGTCCATCTAGACCCAAGACAGACAGCTATAAATGAGCCCAGATGAAACATTTCTGACTGCAACAGGCGAAGCAGGATGGGAAGGCTGATTACACTGCTCTGCAATGTGCATTGCGGTAGCCAAGGTGACGTGCAGAATTTTTCTATGAATGTAGTCGTTGATCATCCATCTTAAAATTAAAGGTATATTGTTCCCTGTGAAAATGAAATCAAAGACTCGACTCTGATCTCCCCCATTACAGAACAAATCAGATAATGTAAATCAAGTATCATCTTGTAAGGTGATCTCTACCGGAATAAATTTAGCAGCAGTCACAGACATGTCAAAAAGCCAATACAACAATCCCAGCAAGCTCACTGGCACTCTGAACCATCACTCTGTCTCTGATATTTCTGGCAATTTATTGAGGAACAGCACCTAGCTCTAGCTATGGGTGAATTTAACACAAAAAAATAAACTATAGCAAATATCAAAAACAAAACTCTTTCTTGCCCAAGGTAAACCTTTGGGCACTGCTGAAACCCTTCAATTATGCAACGACAGGTACCTTAGCTGAGTCACTGAGCTCAAGGCTCTCAGAAGGTACAAATGCCTAAAGGCAACTGCCTGAATTCTCCAGGGTCACTGAACTTCATGGGGAGGGGGGAGAGGATGCAGTGTCTGCATCAGGGCAATTCACAACAAAGTGCTCCTCTACTTATTTTACCCAGGAGCACTACACATCCTGAGTAACTTGCCAGGTCTCCTCTGGCAAATTGTGATTCTCTCAAACCTGCCTATTCACTGTCACCCTTAAAGGTCTGGTTGGAGAGCCCTGCTCAGAAGGGACAGACTCCAGAATTTCCAAATCACTTGACCATTTGGATGCCAGCAACGCCGGACTTTTGGGGATTTGCTGTTAAAAGTCGCCTTCTAAACTGTCCTTCTTTGTATGGATACACACTATACATACATAAATATAAATACATACTAATTGAAGCAAAGATTTAAACATTATTTTCCTGTGTTTCTTACTGCGAATATTGGCATATCTTTGGTAAGCAAAGGTGTGAGCAAAATCCATTAAGAAAGCACAGGGGCCAGATGGTTGGGATATTCTCTGAGGTGGCTGGTTGACAAAAGGTCTTATTACTGATTTGCAGTAGAGACTGTGGCAGCTCAAGAATTTGTCCCTTCCTTACTCATCCCTTAAGCAGTGGCTAGACCAAGTAGCTTCTTCTCTGTGTCTCTGTGTCTCTGTGTCTTTGTTTCAGTGTGAGGAAGATCTGACCTGGCTTACATGACACTTTTAGAGAATCCCAAGAAGCACTAAATAGCATCCTTTAGGCTGAAGTTGCTTGTCAAGGTTTTATTCCCCCTCATTAGGATTTCATAATGTTTAGCTTACATATCATCTGTATCAGCTTGCTGTCTTTGGAGTACTCCACTCTTAATTTGTCTTGCTCTTTCCAGACATTTCTCAGAGAGTTTGAACCTGTAATCTGAGGCAGACATTTCCTTTAGGTACATCTGCCTTTTTGTGGAACCAGCCTATGGCTTCCCTAGTGAGGACAAACTGTACTTTTCATTAAAAGAACATGTTACCAAGTCATTAATAAAAGTCAGGTGTTGACTCTTTACACTATTTGACTGTTTTCAAAGGCCAAGCACCAGCTAAGATTCTCTTTTATTCCATCATATAATAAATGGCACAGTTAAAGTGAGGCACTGGGCACTGGTTATCAATGTACAGTGCTGAAGTTCTATACAGATTCCATAAGAGAGTTATAGGCAATGAACTTTCCTGAACAAAGCTTTTTAAAAAAACAAATATAAGAGTTCTCATTGCTTGTAATATCAATATAATTAGTGTTTGAATATATGAGTTATGAAAAAGTTCTGTATAGATCAGAACTGATGGAGTGTGGAAGATGCTTATTTTTCTAATTTCTGTCTCGGTGTGTAGGAAAAAAGGGTGACATTCCCACAATTGAAGTTAAAGACACCTCTCCTCTGAAAAATGGATTCTGCTAACATCGACAATATACAATCTATACAGGGTATGTGTATCAGCTGAGAGGAAAAAAATTAGGAAAACAATCGTTAAGACAAACAGCAGACTAAACTAAACCTGACAGGCTTGAGTGATGACATAATACCCTCTTACTCCGTGATGGTGACACAAAAATGCCAAAGGACACAAAGCTGTCAGTCTTGTTGTTTATCTTCTATCTAAGGCTAATAAAAGGAGGTTGGTGACTGACAGAACAGACACGGGAACAGTCCTAGGCATTCAGTTTGCACTCTGAAAAATGTATTGATGGATTTAGGGGTGGCTTATTTGTTATTGCCTTTTTCTGCATTACCTTTGCGAGCTTCCACAAACTTTTGATATAACTTCTTTTAAGACATCATCACTTTTTTAAATTCATGATTGGTAGTTATAATGCTGATATCACAGTGCCCTAGTAATTTATTAGCAGTATCAGCTTCTGGATAAGTGTCCAACTTAGCTGAAAACAAAACTAAGTTTTGCATAACCTCCTAGGTACTATCGTGGTAAATAATGGAATATTATCAAACAATTCTATTTGTAGCTGTCTCAGAAAACAAAGCCTAAAAGCATCCTGCCACGTCAGCTCCTAACTACTAAAAATGGAAAATGACACAGGTCTCTATAGAGCACAACAGCAAAGCAGCACCATTTAATTTTAGCACATAAATCTGGTAAGACAGGTGAAACTACAAAGAGAGAGAAAAGGAACAATCTACATAGTGAAGCACTGGTGAAAAAAGGTGACTTTTCTGGTTATTGCCCCAATTACTCTGTAAGAAACAGCTGGTAGAAAATACCCTGAAATGAGCCAAGTACATTTCAGAGTTCTGCAGAGTAACTCAAAAGGGAAGTAAGTCTGTGTTATAAAAAACACAGGAGATTGCACTGTCAAAATCTTCCCCTAAACAAATGTCTGTGTGAGCACACGAGGATGCAATGCCAACAAAACTCAAATCACTCTTCTTTATTACTCAAGAACCTCATAAAATTGAAGAAGGAACCCTATAGAGCCACGGTGTCTTGTGATTCATTCCTTTCACTAGAGGGGTTGCCCAGGCCTGTACTAGCAAGGTACATCTTTAAGACTTCCAAGAGATCTCTTCTAAGAGCAAATACATGTAATAATTAGAAGGGACTTTAACTCCTGATTCACTCTTCCTCTCATACAGAAACTAACACCGAGAGGCACAATCCTGAGGATGACAATGTGTGTTTCCCACTGAGGCTGGCCTGCTCCCCTGCAAAGCACTCCATGTGCTCCTGAGAAACACGACTTCCTTCTGCTTTGGTTCTTGGCTTTTTGTTTGACCCTGTCTGGAGTCACTTTAGCTCACTGAGCCTATGATTTCTAACCCCAGGCGGTGACAACGACTTTTCCTTCCATCTAAGGCTTGCTGTAAAGTGCTATTAGGGAAAAGGCAAGGTAACAAAGAAAGGTGGAGAGTCAGGTGTCACTCCAGAATGGACGGGAAAGTACTCCTTTATTGACACAGAAACACGAATTGGCTGAGTTTTAACAGCTCTATTCATCTCCCGTCTGAGTGTTGAGGCAGCAGCAACAAGGACAGGGAGAAGGTGTTTGGAATAGCTGAACTCAACAGGCATTTGACAAGTCCCACTGCTCTGTGTCCATGTGTTTGCTACCACAGCATTTGAGATGGAAGGTTCAGTTCTGATCTCCTCACTGACTGCAAACTGATGTACCCTCCTCTCCCTTATTTCAGTGATTTTGAGTGATCACATACATATTCTTCAAGCTTTAACAAATAATTTTGCTTTAAAGTTGCACTTTAGCAGCAGATTTAACAGTGGCCAATGTAAGCAAAACAATTCACAGCGTGAAGGATAATCAGAAAACTCCCCTCTCTTTCCTGTGTTACAGCAGCATCACAATGTCTTTATATATATTATAATGTGTCAGTGTGCACCACTGTGCTACAGGCACGTTATTGCAGCTGTTGAATTTATTTCTCTTTGGTATCACATCACAGTACCTGAAAAACGCCCAAAGCTCAGAAATGCACACCCTATCATGTCTTATTACTTCAGTAATGTAGAAAACCCGTCTACACAGTGAACTTGGCAGGAGGGAACTCTTCCTCCATCCCCTTGTCCTGCACTCCTCTCACATGTTTCCAGTGATAACAGAGTATTCCTTGTCCTGCACTCCATTCACATGTTTCCAGTGATAACAGGGTATTTCATTATTATTTCAGGTGCAGGAATCTGCCAAATTTTCAGCTATCTTGTCTTCCTTGGAACAGGACAGAGTAAAATATGTGAATGAAATGCAACAGAGGTGCAATAGAGGATTTTTTTAAGTTGCTGAAGTGTGCATTAGCTGAACTGCTTCTTCCTACTGCAGTATAGCCATTCACCTTCTTAAACAGATCAGCAGGTCTTACAAGCATATCCCTGGAATTTATATAGAATTTATGCCTTTTAATATGAAGATCTGTCCTTACTTTGTCTGCTTTTTTTTTTTCAGTAAACAGGTTCTTCTTGTCATTTTTAATAGTATAATAAAAAAAATTCTGATAACACTGTATCATTTCAGTCTTCTATATTTAAAGCAGTAACATGATGCACTGACTTGACTATAATTTAAAAATATAACCACAAAACCGTGTCATTACTCCTCTCCCTGTGCCACACTCCACAGTGAAACTTAGCAACAATTAAATTAAAGCATTTAAACAAATCTGTGGTTTCAAGGGCAGCCTAAAAATATTACAAGACAGCCTGAAAGCACGATGTTCTTTACACCCTGATGTCAGCCTCCTGTCAAAGTAGCTTTAGTCTGACCATGAAAGAATGTGATCTTGACCGAAATAACAATGAAGGAAAGCACTCAGTCAGAACTGCTCAGATGTAATTCCTGCTCTAACACATTCCTCATCATAAGCAGATTCTCAGATGACGTCAGATCAGTTAATTTTCTTCCTCAAAATTTCAGGTGCTTCACTAAAGTAACTAACAACTTTACAATAGTAAATGGAAATTACACTCACAGCCACATGCAACATGTAAACAAATGCTTGTGCTGGCAAGAAAAAAGCTCTTAGTTGGACTAAAAGACTTGGAGAAAAATGAGACTCGAACCAAATATCTAGGAGGTAGAAATTGCAGATGCTTATCTCAGAATTTTTACCAATCTCTTCTTAGTTTTTCATAAATCAGGTAAACTTTTTACTTTCTACTCCTGCTTCAGAAATGTAGAGGATAGTTACTAGGAGCAGGAGAGAAACTGAGTCCATTAATGTAGAAAGGATTCAGAGGAAAAAGGTAAAGAACATGACTTTTATTCTAGAAAATAAGTGACATTCCCAGCTGAACTCTTAAAACCACAATATCATTAATGACAACGTGCACAGGGATTTATATGGCAAGGTTTTGGTAGTGGGAGGGCTACAGGGTTGGATTCTGTGAGAAGCTGCCAGAAGCTTCCCCCATGTCCGAGGCAACCGCTGCCAGCTGGCTCCAAGACAGAGGAGCCCTCTGCTCCTCACTTGGGCATATTTGGCATCTGAAATCCCCAATATGATAAGAGGGTGGTGACTGTGGAGCACTTGAGAAGCAGTTTTATTACTGTAGCTTTTCTTTGTTGTCTGGCCAAAGCATGTACCATCTCATGGCCCCCTGTGGACACACATGAATGACACACCCTGCAAGTGTAGAAAATCACTGAACATAGTTGAATGCCACTGTATGAGGCTGCACTAAAAAGAAAGCTTGGCTAAGCTGCACCCAGAAGTTAAGGGGAAACAAGATATAATACACAACAAACACGTGCTTCTACATGCAAATGTTCTTGGTAGTTACAGCTCAAATTAATGACCTTTTGAACAGTCTCAAACAATGCACCACGGAGGTGCTTTATTGTAAGGAACTGCAGTACAGCCACTACCAAAGCTGATTCTGCAGTGGAAAATGCAGCACCACAATAGGAATATCAGACCTAGCATGCAACTACAGGCATGGTGCACAGGTATCTGGTACCAGTCCAGCTGCATTAATTGGGCTCAGCAGCAGTAATGCAAGCACAGTGATATGGTTACACCACGCTGAGGACCTGTGCTGGTGTTTCTGCACAGTACTACCCTCAGCTGCATACTCAGTGTCTCTGCCTCCTGACTGACATGTAGGTGTTTTTCAAGGCTTCTTGCAAGGCTTTTGTCTCACTGACACAGCAATGCTGCGACTGGCTGTGGGAAATTTCCAAGCTTTTTCTATTTACTGAGTTGAATCTGATTGTACTGGCACATTGATTGCTGAAAAAAAGAACCCCACAAAACAGAGAACTGTTTTATTCTTGTGATTAATAATGTGTAACCTTCATGTTAAGGCCTTTTATCCTTCAGATACTGTACTACGCCATTACAAAGTGGATAATAATTGTCCAGCAGGACTAGCAAGAGTGCATCAGAATTCACAGTAACGATTTACAGGACCATTGATTGCCTAAATATTTGATCAGCCTGTATCACTCATCTATTGCAATATTTGTTTAAGATTTAAGTAGTTTTCCTATGCTCATTATCTCAGCGAATCATATTGGCAGTTGTAGTTCTTCAGATAAGTTTCTAAAGCATAGAATAAAAGGTGGCTCTACAATCAGAAAGATAAAGCAGAAATTATTTTCTATTTTTCATTGCAAGGTGATCAGAGTACCAGAATCAATGCACCATAAAAGATCATTTGGCACAGAGAATATTCATCACCGATAAGCTTAATTACTTTTCAAAGGGGAAAGAAAACTGCTCTGTGAAGTAGCAGACAGGTCTCATATTGGCCTGACATGAGCAGACAGAGCAGATTGCTGCTATACCGTAGCTCAGACATGTTTTACTAAACTGCTGCCACACATAGGCAAGTTACCTCCTGTAACTGTGCTAGAACCCACATCATTTTCACAGAAGCCTTTTCACTCCATTCTACCAGAAATGGGCTCTAGTGGAGTTCCACAGGCCTCCATCTTAGGCCCAGTTCTCTTCAACCTCTTCCTTAAGGACCTGGATGCAGGACTCAAAGGAATACTAAGTTATTTCGCCGATGACACTAAATTGGGAGGAGCTGTGGACTCCCTCGAGGGCAGAGACACCTTGATAAATTTGAGAATGGGCAATCACCACCTGCATGAAGTTTAACAAGGGCAAGTGCTGCATTCTGCACCTGAGATGAGGCAACCCTGGATGTGTGTACAGACTGGGAAACAAGAGGTTGGAGAGCAGCACTGTGGGAAGAGACCTGGGGGTCCTGGTCAGTGGCAAGTTGGACATGAGTCAGTAGTGCCCTGGCAGCCAGGAGGGCCAACCCTGTCCTGGGGGGCATCAGGCAAAGCATCGCCAGCCAGGCGAGGGAGGGGACTGTAGTGCTCTGCTCTGACCTGGGGTGGCCTCACCTGCAATATTGGGGCAGTTTTGGTCACTGCAACATAAGACAGATATTAAGCTATTAGAGAGTGTCCAAAGGAGGGCAACGAAGACAGTGAAGGGCTTTGAGGAGAAGCTGTACAAGGAGAGGAGCTGAGGTCACTTGGTCTGTTCAGCCTGGAGGAGACTGAGGGGAGATCTCACTGCAGTTACAATTTCCTCATGAGGGGAAGGGGAGGAGCGAGTACCGACCTCTTCACTCTCGTGACCAGTGACAGGACTCGAGGAAAGGGCATGAAGCGGAGTCAGGGGAGGTTCAGGGTGGATATCAGGAAAAGATTTTTCACCCAGAGGGTGGTTGGGTACTGGAACGGGCTCTCCAGGGAAGTGATCACAACACCAAGCCTGATGGAGTTCAAGAAGTGTTTGGACAACACTCTCAGGCACATGGTGTGACTCTTGGGGTGTCCTGCACAGGGCCAGGAGTTGGACTCAATGATCCCAAAAGGTGCCTTCCAGCTCAGCATATTCTGTGATTCTAGGACCTGGTGGAAGAGTAGGATCACTGAGAGCCCTCTTAAACTGACACTAGATTTACAAAAGAACAGTTAAGACAATCTGTCACTATTATTCACATCGAGAAGCATCTTAATCAGCAGGAAGCCCTGCTGCAATCAACTACCAGGCAATTCCTGCCCCTGTGAGCCTTTGGTCCCAGCATGTCACAGTTTGAGTCAGAGGGACACCTCCACTCACTTCCTGCTGCAAACAGGAGAATGTGCTTTCAGCAAAACACGTATTCCCAAGGACTCATTGCTCCAGCAGCAAGTCCTCAGACGTATTGGCCCCATGGCAGGTAGATTTGTGCCACATTTTCCCTATTATATCCTGAGGTAGCCTAACTCACAGAGAAGCAGAGACAGGCCATGTTTACTCAAAAATTCTAGTTATGGTAGCCTACATAGCTTTTCATTTAACTGCCAAGATTTTGTTCTCCTTCCGTGAGCCCAAAGGAAGGGAAAAACATGCTGATAGGACTGCACCATTGTAACTGAGGATAGGATGAGGACACCATTTTAATGAATTGTGATTAGATTAACTGATGGATAAAGAGAATTTGCAAGATCTGCCTCGTTTGTATCTAAGATGGAGACCTGTGTGATGCAAATTGCAGGACCACTGAGGAAGACAGTGCATGTTAAGGAGAGAAAACATCGTAAACATGACATTATCTTTCAAACTGTAAGGCACAGTAGACATGCAGCCTCTAAGATGGGTATATAAATACATAAAAAACATTCAAGTACTTCTAGGTGTATTCAAAACAACTTTTTTTTATTTTAATGACTTTTTCATGACTTCCCTAGTTCACATTAAGTATTGGTAGCACTGATTTTGTAAAAAAATATTCTTCAAAACACATCTCAGGAGTATACTAGACTATATTACTTTCATTGAATAGGAAGTTAGTGGCATAAAATCCTTCATCAATAATCTTAGTGTAGTCCTATTCCAATGCAATTTATGCTGCTCAAAAGCTTTCGAGGCACTTTCTCCTTGAATAATGATGCCGCTTCTTCTACTTTGCTCTTTGTGGCTTGCACACCATTTCAGATTTGATAAATCAAGCCCTAAAACTTTTATGATTATTCTGGTTGTTTCAAGACTCCTTTCCACATACTATTTTCCTGTCTCATGTTTTCATTCTCTTTTCCATTCTTATGTCACTGTACTTCATAAATGCACTTTGTTCTACAGAGTTTTACTAGCCTGGTTTTTATTCTGTCTCTTTATTATTGTCTTCTACTTCTTTTATTCCTTTTGTTTTCTTTTTATCTACTTTCATGTCTCTATACTGTTACAGTGTGCTGAAGTACACAGTAGGAGTGAAGCTGTCATGCATTCTGAATTTAGAAGGGGAAGGAATCAGCCCTAATCTGGGCACAGTCCCCTTTTTTTTTGCTGTAGTAACAAGCACAGTTGCACAGTTATGCTTTCAGTTT
The DNA here is from genome assembly GCF_001604755.1 of Lepidothrix coronata. Lineage (NCBI taxonomy): Eukaryota > Metazoa > Chordata > Aves > Passeriformes > Pipridae > Lepidothrix > Lepidothrix coronata. The sequence continues at coordinate 976,080 of NW_016690273.1, read as the reverse complement.
AATTACATTGAGTATTATTTCATTAGCCTTTCCTTTTACTAATCATTACAAGATTTGTAAACTCTTTTGTATGGATGTACCTAACACAACAATGGCCACAGCTTACATACAATTTAAATACATTGTAAACTGCTATTTGAACACACTAGTGTGACACGCACATTAGGAGATAAGATAGCATGAAGGGAACTAAATAGCAAATGACTGCATGCTTTCTGGGACAGTTGCATTAAATAAAAAACACATTTGAAAAACACAGAACCTGTCATGGCTCAGCTTCCCTGTCTCTGTCTCCTCATATTTTCACACGCTCCTTCTCCTCTATTTCAATACTTATGTCAAACACACAAATTCAGGGAAATACTCTAACAACTAACCATCTGGAATTTAAAGTGCATGATTTCAGATGTTAACTAAATTTCTTCTGACATGGCAAAGGAAGGTGATGGAGCAATGGATTCAGAGCAACCTGCCTGCTCAAGATACAGGCACAGTGACTGCACAGCAAGGGAAGATGGCCAGGCTCCTACTCTGGGTAAGAGTACATATCTGGTAGGCCTGTGCTAAGGCTGAATTTCCTCTTTAGAGCTTTAGATACCAGTCCTTAAAAAAATTTGCTTCCTAAAACCACGTCATTTTCAGAATTTGCAAGAGCCAACACTTCCCAAATTGTCAACAAGAACAGGGGGAAATCACTGTGTGGCAGGTATTTTAATGAACCATTTCTCACTCCTGTTTCTCTCTTTCTCTCCCTTCTGTTTTTTGTTTGTTTGGTTGGTTTGTTTTTTTGTTTTGTTTTATTTTTTGTTTGTTTGTTTTTGTTGCTGTTTGTTGGGGGTTTTCTTTGTTTGGTTGGTTTTTGTTTGTTTTTATTATTTTGGGGTGTTTTTTGTTGTTTTTGTTTTTACTGTCCCTCTTTTCCCCTGCAAACGTATTTCTGCTCTAAGCTATTTTTACACATACAGAACTTGTATACATGGAACTGATCCCATGAGTAGAAGACTGAGTGGCAAATAGTTCAGTTATGTCCAGCTGTGATTTCATATTTATATATAAAGTAGTAGGGTTTTGTTCTATTGTTTTTTTTCTGTTTTTTTTTTTTTTTTTAATAACACCATCTCGGAGGTACAGTTCTACAATCCATATTTAATCTACCAAATAACGATAAAAAAACTGGCTTACTAATCAGTTTATATAACCATTTGCTTTTATTTTTTGACTAGAGGTTCTCAACTATTACCTGCTTTTCTAACGATAATTATTTTGTTAATGCTATGAATCCATAGTTCCATTAAAGTCCAAAATAAAAGTGCAAAATAACTGTAGGAGGTAAAGTCTCAGTTCTCTCTTACACTTAATATTTTTTCAGTCTTTTCAGTTATTCTCAAAATGTTATGAAAATTGACAAGTTTCCTATTTCTGATCTTACTTATTCTAGTAATCTAATTACTCCTTCTTGTTCTGTGATTTTTATGCAATTATTATGCCTTGAAAACAGCATGTTCTGTCAAATTGTTCTTTTTGTTTCTTCATGAAGTGTTAGTACACTAAAAATAAGAGAAAGTGCTCTCTGTAACAAAGCCACAAATAACTCCTAGCATCTTTTTTTTCTTTTAAACGTATTTCTAAAACTCTTATTAATAAATGAGACCTTCCATTTACTGGAAGATATTGAGTGTATGAAAATAAAATCTTGCATCACAACACACAATCTCTGAAATGTTCTGCTCCAATCACATCAGATTGTTCTCATTGCCTCAATCAGGCACAATTTAATCAGAAATAAATTAGACTTCCTCTATTAGAGTAAAAATACACACTTGATTCTTATTCATACTCTTCACGTATTTGCTAGTATCTCATAAGGATTAAGGAGCTCAGCAGGTCTTCTGGCAAAGTGATGGGTTTTCAGGTGATCCTTCAGTCTGTTTTCCTAAGTGCACAACATACAAGACATTATGTGTGATAAAGGATGCCTTTTTGGCTGGTGACACTGAGATTGTATTAAGTGACAAGCTGATAATATCTCTTTCCCTGTAACCATATCTGTAGCCAGACGTCAGTTCTTTGTTTCAGCTAACCGTAGCTAAAATGAGGACCATTTTCTTGAATGAACTACATCTTTAGCCTAAGTAAGAATAGAAGGTTTTCTTAAAAAAAAAAAATTTAAAAAAAAAAAAGTGAGCTTGACAAGAGAATAGTCCCTGCACAAAAATATCCGATGGTGCTTTATGGGTAACTTTCCAAATAAAACTGAATAAAGCACTAGGAAACTATACCCCCCCCCAAAAAAAGAAAAATCTTGAACCAGAAAGGAGGTAACCTTCTGAAGAAAGAGATTCATTATCTTTTATCTGAATACCAAAATGTTAAATTAGTGTGGGCAAAGTCTTCAGGTTCACCAAGCATATTTCAGTCAACGCCCCTGGAGGTGTTCAGGAGACGACTGGATGTGGCATTTAGTGACAAGCTGGTGATGTGGCAAAGGTTGGACTCGATGATCTTGGAGGTCTTTTTCAACCTAAATGATTCTGTGATAATGGTGTATGTTTTTGCCTTTGTCTAGCCTCAGCTAATGCCCCATCTGGCCTAAGGTCATCAAAGAAAACTACCTTTTCCCTATGCCTAAGGCTCTTAAAGTCAAAGTCTTAAAGTCATCACCAAACTAACAGTATAATCCATGAAATAAGAGGGGGCTGAGAAGAAACAGTCATTCTCTGAGAGGAAACATGTAGCTGCCTCAGGTCACACAGAATATGGTCACAGCAATCTGCATCAGGCTCCAGGATGGGCTATTACAAGCATCTATCAAAAAAAAATAAAAAATACAGGAATGAGGGTTATCCTCAGATGTGATTAAAGAAAACACTGGAATTGCAGAACACTAAATGAGCTGCTGTCCTCTAAAATCATTTTGCAATGAGACAGCCTTGATTCATTCCATGTCAGCAAAAATTGTCAAATGAATGACACACTTGGGCTTCGAGCATTCAGGCTTCACATTGCCAAATGAAAGAAGAAGATGAAAAGGTCCATCTCAATACATTCAACTCTTTCCCTAATGGTTTATATAATGACAAGTATTATGTATCAAGCAGATGGGAGAATTGAAACAGAGGTGACATTTGATGCATATGTTTGCATCTCCTCGTTCTCTTGCATGAAGTGCTCCACAAGGCAGGAAAAGAAAGAATGAATTCATTTTCCTTAACTTTAATTTCTATGTGAGGAATCTCCTTTCATGCAAGTACTCTAATGAACAGCTCATTTGCTTGGGAAGATCATGATGGTGGGAATGAAGAAGGTTACACTCACTTTCATAGCTTACCTTCCCAGCAAGTAATTTGGATGCTTGGTCCTCAATTCAAAAACTTTTCTTCCCTATGGTCCCAAAGCCCAGGGATGCAAATTCTATGGAAGACCTGCTACTGTTTTCTCCCACAAACTGTATAACCAACTGATTTACCTCACTGAGAATTATTAAGTATGGACACGTGACTTTTATGTATTTATAAAAATCCTGGCTCCTATTTTTTCTATTAACAGCTGCTACAAGGAAGAAATGTGAGTAAATGCACTCATCATTTTCCCCTTAGACTTTATAAAAATTAGGATAGCTACTGCAGATTGGCTTCTAAAATAATAAAAGGCATGTGCTCTTTTACACTGCTTCATTTTGCACAGATTAGGAGAGTTCACCAGCTAAGATGTTTATCAATTATGGTTTCAGCTTGCTACCATTTAATGGCTTATTTCTCCAAGGCAATGAGAAGGCAATTTTACACAAATACTTTGTACCTCTCATGCTGTCTCATACAGAGCTCCGTTCTCTTTCAATGTACCTATCAATCAATATATCTATATTTCCTTACAGAAGTTGAGTAAGAAGTGAGGGCAGTGGCATTGTACAGGCATGGCATTCAGTGGACCCTGAATATCTTGTTTAGATTAACTACTGCAGTGAAGTACCTTACCTGTTTTTTGGAACAGGGAATAAAGGTATAGATCCTGTCTTTGTAGCTCCAGGCAGGCAGAGCTGAGGCGACTGCTGTACCCTCTGAGGATTGTGCCTGATCATTGACTGGAGGGGGCTTGAATCCTTGAAGATTACAGTCAAAGAGATTGTGGAAAAGCATTAAGAAGCAGTGCTTTTAGCTTGCTCTCAAGCAGCATAGAGTTTGCCAAATTTTCTTACTGATGCCAGCTATTCTAAAAATTGTGCTTCAAAGATTTGAGACATACATTTTGTAAGTAGTTTAAAGAGGTGCCAGTATCATGCTGATTTAGAATAAATCCGCGTTTGGTTGACTTGGAAAATCCTAACCATAGAACCACTTGTGTTGAAAGCAAACAAGATCATCTAGTTCCAACCTCCCTGCCATGGGGAGGGACACTTCCTACTAAGATCAGCTTGCTCAAAGCCCCATCCAACCTAACCTTGAACACTTCCAGCAATGGGGCATCCACAATTTCTGGCAACTTCTTCACAGGAGAGGTGCTCCGTCCCACAGGTCATCTTTGAGGCCACCTCAGGGCTCCCTCCAACAGATCCAGACCCTTCTTATATTGGGGGTCCAGAGCTGGACAAAGCACTCCAAGTGGGGCCTCATAAGTGCAGAGTAGAGGGGGAGAATCACCTCCCTCAACCTGCTGCCCACCCTGCTTTTGATGCAGCCCAGGATAATAACCTGGCAATAATCCAGATTACTACAACACATACTCTGCATCTCATTCTGAGGGAAGAATATATTGCCAAAACCACACACAACTGTTGGGGGATCTCTCTGGCTGTTTGCTAATCTCCAGAGAGGACATAAGATGTAGATTTGAGCCACCTAGCTCTGCCTTGCCTGGGATAGAGACAGCTGATACAGTGGAACTTTCCATGCAAGGTTGGGATAACCAGAAACACTTGAGCTGGAAAACGCTCAGTGCAGAATGGACTAAAACGAAGGGAAAATGCTTTTCCTGCCCAGCTTTTAGTTCTGCAGTTATTCTTGCCTTTGGCCAAAGCTGCTTACTTTCAGAACATGCTGCAGTGTGCACTGCACGTGGAGCCATGGGAGCTGGTGTCTTCATTTCAGCAGTGCTCGTTCTGTTGTTATTTTTCGCTCTCCTGTTAGTCTTCCTCACTAGAGATATTCAAGACCTGCCTGGATGCAATCCTGTGCCATGTGCTCTAGGATAAACTTGCTTCATCTCGGGAGGTTGAACCAGATGACCCACTTTGGTCCCTTCCAATCCTACCCATTCTGGGGACTTTTTGGAAAGTAGATAAAAGCGTTAAGGTATTTGCAGAGCTATCTTTGAAAAAGAGAGAGGGCAGCTCTTTCTGCATTTGCAGTTAATATTGGACTGTCCAAGTGTTTATTAAGAAGGTGGAATACCCGGATCCATGTATAATCCAAATGGATTTTTTTCTTTTTCTGTAAAACTCCAAGTGTATCTAAGCTTTGGACATCCAGATGTTAAAAGCACTTAAACTCCTGTAATTTCTGTGCAAAGGATAAACGAGGGTGCAGAGTATTAGAATAATGGAGAGACAAATATAAAATATTCCTATTTTATCTGTATTTAGAAGCAAAAAAAAAAATCCATTAATACAATGGCTGCTATATTTTAAAGTCATAATGAGCCACACAGGTTTTATTAATGCATAACATAATTTTTTAAAATTCCTTACAAAAAATAAAGTTATCATACCTGAGTGCTTCAGGGACCAGTATTTCCAACTGAGGCACATTTAGGGCCATTTGCAGAATGGAAAGAATGAAGCTTTGGAAAAGCCTATGGAATAGTCTTCATTTTTAATCTCAGTCAGCTGGAAAGCAGATGTTTATGTTTTGACAGCTATTTAATGGTAGAGGACAAGGTCCAAGCCAGCTGTGACAGTCTTTCTAAGCACATCATGACAACATTTACTCATATGGATGATAGCCTGCTATCACCATAAGAACATGAAAATGGGCACATGAACTTGAAATATTAAAGTTCTAGAAAAAAACCCTACCCAAGGATGATAACTGAGTCACACAACCCTCCCCAGCCTCAGGGCAATACTCTTATGTCACTGTTATAGGCCTGCTTTTAGTGCATAATTTTAATCGTGAAAGTGGCAACAGGAACCACATTTATGAAAAAAATAACTTCATAAAGGTGGAACAAACTATAAACAACGTTCAGTAAAGCTAAGTGATGTTATAACAGCAAATTTGGGCTGTAAACACCTCAAGTATCCTCCGTGAGTTATAATACCTTCTTGTATCTACTTTACTAAGCTTTAGTAACACATCCTAAGGAAATGCATGTCGTCAGGAAAGAAATGGTCCTTTTAATTATGAAGCTTTTATTCACTAAAATATTAACGAATATAAAAATATTATCCTGTTTATATGACTTAGCGGAAAAATACAACAGTGACTCCTTCACCAGACAAGCAAAGTTTTATCATCTGGACACTGCTGGTACAAAATGTAAGTGTTCTGCAAGGGAAAATGGATAAGAGGATGAAATGAAGTTTCTTTTGACACTTCTAAGAAAAAGGTTCAGAGGAAAATAAATGCATAAACTTGATTATGTTCTGTCCTTATTCGAGCTGACAATCTAGGGAAATTCAGAATTCAAGAACTGTAACAGAATATGGGTCAGTATTTCATAAACTAAGGTCTCAGAATTAGGGATTAACACGTAATCCTGTTGATTTTGCTGGAAACACATTCCCTTGGAACTACCTGATGAGCCTAACCAAAGAATTAATTTAAAATTTGAATTCACTCAAAAATTTTTGAACTGCCGACGGGATCATTTGGGGCTCTTGCTTTTCTATAAACCAACTCTTGATTTTTGTAAAATGCATTAAAAATGTTGAAATTACTTAAGATATTAAAAATTAATAGACCATTAAAAAAGAACAATATTTTAAGATAACATTATTTAAAAATAATATCTAACACGACCTGTATGATTGACTTAATAACTGCTGTTACCAATCACATAGACTTTAAAATGGCAATGAAATATAAGGCAATAAGGGTTTTCACATTCAAACAACTGCTGTCTGGGACAGAAGAGAAAAATATTGTGATTAAATGGTTTATGAGCTCAGGAAGAGACTGGGACTGAGTCTTGCAGTGTGACATAAAACTTAAACAATACTCTGAATTCTCAATTTCAACCCACTGCCAAATTTGAGATAGTTCACTATCTATGAGCCTTGGACAGGTGCAAGAATAAACCACTCTTTCTTTTTTATGAATGGCTGACAGAATCGAAAAATGGCAGCAAGAACACTAGTAAAGAAAACAAATTCTGAACAATGTTAATGTGCATCAGACTGCAAATATAACAATGATCTGGACATTTAAAATGTAGCCCAAGGCATAAACCTAATGAAGTTTCCATTAGAGCATATTTAAAGGTAATCAAATTTTACTGTCAATCAGTTTAAGAATATTGCAAAGTTGAGTTAAAAACACAGGTAAGTCTCTCTAAACCACTTAGGAAAGAAACTCTTTCCGTGATTAACACTCCTCGAGAAAGAAACCCTTGTTTGGTAGGACATTTCTCCTTTTAACAGTTTCTGTTTTAATCAGCATTGTTATCAGAGATGGTACTTTTCCTTGTGGCAGCACAAAGAACGACATACAATAAAAAAAAAAAAGGAAAACAAATACTGAAAAGGACCCACAGATAAGAATGAAATGAGTAGGTTTATCAGAAGTTTTAAAAATGTTTTTTTGTAATAGAAAACATTTGGTATTGTTTTATGTATATGGCATTCCAGCACCTCCAACCAGCCCACGTAACACTTCAAGCCAAAACCAAGATTGTAATCCTCTTTATTGACTTGATTCATTTGAAATAACAGTAGAAGAAACAATTCCTCTCAGTTCTGCTGACACTTACTAGGCCAATCAAATATTGAAACTGTTGAAGAAGAAAACTTTTTTAAAAGCCTGCTCTACTTCATTACTTTTTCAATGAGAATTTGCCTACTTTTTAATGACAGACACTGCTGATGTCCTCCACAGTGGTGCAGGAAACATAACTAAGCATGAATGTCATCCCATCCTGCTTCTGGCTGACCTGTGTATCCGAATCTTCTCAATTTTTTTATCTTATTCAAAAGTCCTCTTAAAATTCAAATCTGCAGAATTTCTTATCAGGTGAAAAAGGGAATTTGTCATCACAAGAAAAAAACACACAGCACATGTTTAAGTTTACAGAACTGTCACCTCCTATGGATTAACTTTCTAGAGATGCCATGAATGAGTCCCATAAACAAGCTGAAAATACCAAATGTGTGAATCCTCGAACCCCGACATCTTGGAAGTCACTGAAGTTTAATCAGTTCCTGACCACAGACACAGCTACATTATAGGACATCATCCTCATCCATGAAATAATGTGGAAGATGAGAATTTCCCCATTTCCTTTAGACCCTGCATCACTGTGAACATAGCTAAGAGCTAACATGTGCTGGTGTAGAGGAAGGATAGAAGAACTCTTTAGCATAGATATAGCATATCTATGCTACATATATATATATCCATATATATACTTAATTTTATCAAAGAGCAACGCCGCAGCGTTGATATTTGGTGAAAGTTTCAGAACTAGAAGTAATCACAGATTTCCACCCTGAAAAATCTAAACTGCAAGAGCTGGCCTGAGGCTGGCAATTGCTGCTACCACAGTTTCGGCTGAATGAGCTATCATTTGACCCTAAAGCACCTGTCCAGCCAAAACATATCACAGGATGGATGACAACAGCTATTTCAGCAGTATTTGTAGAGACAAGAAGGCATCAAGAGTCAATAGTGAAAGTAATAAAAAAGGATAAACTTTCCATTACAAATAAAACCCAAGAAAACCTTTCTGATCCTGTTTGTACAAGAAATTGTGTATAATGCCAAGGATTAGAAGCGGAGGGGGGAAAAATAAACTCCACATGTTATAACTGGTCAAATAAAAAAGAATGTCACTATAGCCCCCAGAAACAGCCTTCAGGAAAATAAGCACATCTTTGTGTAAGTAATTTTGCCACTGTGTTTACAGTTTCTTTGAGTATTTCTTATCTAAAGTTATTAGCCATCTCAAAAGCATGGGTGAAAAAAAGAAAAACAAACCTAGGAAACCAACAACTAAAGAGCTCTTTCAAAGGCACATTTGAAATCATATAATAAGCATTACTCCTCTCCTCCTGCCTTTTATCATTACTTAATGATGCATTGTTGGAATTGAGTGCTCAGTGAAAAACTTCATTCAAAAGGCTTTGAACCTAGTGATGGCCTGACAATTTGAAAATTTTAGAATTAAAAAGTACCATGGAGCTAGGTTTTTAAATTATGGTTTGGTATTTCAGGGATCACAATATTAAGTATTTGTGAAGGATTGTGAGCAGTGCTTTTAATTGTACTGGATCTAGAGGAAACAAAAACATGTCTCCACACTATGTTTTAAACCAACACAGACTGGTGTATTTTCTAGCGTAACTCTCGTTATAGTTCTATGTTACTTGTCAGACAACATTGCAGTCTGATTCCTTCTAGTTCTAATATATCGCTGGATTCTACGATATCATTTAACAAGACTGGGATGAAAGATACACCAAACAGGGCTAACTATGTCCAAACTCAACTACCCACTGCTGCTGCCAGTAGGAAAAGGCATCACGGTAGCATGGATGCTGCAGAGAACAGTCCTCTGACATCAATTGCCATGCTAAGCTTCAGCTGCCACCTACCTTCACTTTTTACATTTGTCCTCACTGCAATTGCTAAAATGACTCTGACTTGTATCTGCACTGCAATCTGAAGGCAGGCCTGAGCTTGCACTGCAACCCAGGTTTATTTAACCTTCGACATAACTGGCCCCAAGCGTGGAGCTTTGAGTGAATCCCCGAGAGGAAAGGAAGCAGCAGCACTGCTGTCACTCCGTCCCTGAGCACGGGGACTGCTTACTCCATACAGGCTTGTGGCTGTAAGAGGGAAGACAGGTGGACTTTGGGCTTTTAGGAACACTCCCAGATCATAACCAGTGAAGGACACTAATGAGGACACTGAGGACCCAGTGGGTGCACCACAATCAAGACATGACCTACTGCTGGCTACCAAATATGTGTGACATGCTAGAATTCATTCGCTCTCTTGTCTGTGCTGAGCTGCCCTGATGGAAGTTGAAGGTCAAGGCAAATACTTGTACTCTTTCTTAAACAGCTATTCCTAAAACCTCGAAACACAAAGCAGAACACCAGACCAAAGAATTTTGTATCTGAATATATAATTTTCAAGTAACACAAACAAGAAAACTCCCTAAACCACTGCCTTTACACTTTTTACCCTGCGTAATTTTTGGGTAAAGCACCACAAATAATTATCCCCAACTATAAAATATACACCTTCAGCATTCTATTACTGCTTGATTTATTTCCAACAAACAGCAGTTTAACCTATAACTAGCTTTCTTGAATGGGACCTGAAATTTCCTTTTTACCTTGGGAAAATATTTTCTTATAGCCTAATCTACAGAGTCTTTGGAAAAGGGAACACTAGTTCATGACGTATATAAAGAAAAAGAAAGTCTCTGATATGCAAGCAGCTGTGACCTTTAACATATGTTTCAAAATCACAGGGAGCATTTCAATTAATAACTTTATCAAACTGCTGCATTAAAATTGCTACAAATTATTTACTCAACTTCATTAACAAAAGACAATTCCTGCAACACAGCCAAAATAACTCTGAGAAAAAGACAGCATGCTGTGTCTGGTCACGGGGCAATTGAGCCCATTTAACACAGAAGGGGAAAACAGCAGAAAGTAAATGAAAAGTGCCATGATTGAGCTTGGAAATCTTACTGACAGAAAGTGATCACATTTCAAAAAGGCCGTGATAAAGAAACCGTCATTAAGCAATTCCTCTGTGGCATCAGAACACATTAGGAGGCAGGAGCCTGGAATTAGAATTCTGAGAAGGAACCTTAAACACAGAGCACATCATTTTTTAACTCTGTTATTTACAGATTTATTGTGATTTTTTTTTTTCCCCCCTACAGCTACTTCTCAGCTAACTCTGGAAGAACCTACACTGCTATCAAGCACCGTGGAGGTCACTCCATACATCTGATTACCCCCACACTTGATTCATAGGAGTGTTGCAAGACACATACTGAAAGCCACGGTGAACAATCCATTCATTCCTAAGACAGATGCATGTTACCAAATGCTTTTTTGGGCTCTGGATGCTAGAAGCAGCTAACTAAGTTTTACGGTAACAGTATGATTTCCAGAATAGTGGTTCTTAGGAAAAGGTGGGTACTGTTCAGAATAAGTCAGCAATTGGAAACACGGGCAATAATTTTATGAGGATGTTGCTAAGCGAAAGACTGTGATGGAAACTCATAAATTCACAAGGGAAAAAGCTTACTTATAAAGGCTCATATGTGGAATAAATAATGTATCTTTTCTGACTCTAGCTACAGAAACTCTGAAAGAACCTTCATAGGGAAGCAAACCAATATTATTAAATTTGCTGCAGGTTATCCACTTGAATAAAGCAGAGTGGCCTCAAAGCCTGCTGCTAGGAAAATAACAATTACTGCTTGCTCTGGTTTTTATACAATACCTAAAAACACATCTTTAATTTAGAGTCACTGTACACTAACAATGACAAAGACACTTTGTCCTCGAAGGTGTAATAAGTGTATAAGGCAAAGCAGACATAGAAGGGAACATTTAAATCCTCAAAACCATAAGCATCGTCGAGAAGCTGAAAAAGATTGATGGCCACATTTGCAAAAATGCTTATTTGATGAAACAAAAACCACACCTGACCACTGTCTCCCTAGACATCCAGAGACGTAAGGGTTCCTAAAAGTCTGTCTAATCCCCATCCCAGTGCTGAAAACACATAAAGGCTTATGAAAAACCCTGAACATTCATTTTCTCTGGACCACAATTTTACGAGGGACAGATGCAAGAGCACTTGTTACCAAAAACAGACAATATACTTTCTTCTTAAAGAAATGGGCCAAAGCCCTCAAAAGCTTTTCCCTGACGGTCAAGGATCTTACCTGTGAAATTAGAAATGTAAATTTGGAGTCTTTTAGATGGAAGATGGCATTGAATATTAAGTCATTGAAGTAGGATTTTCTTTTAATGTTTATTTACACTTTTACCAGGGAAATGTCACAGAAATATGGCTAAACACTACTATTGCCTTCATTAAAACAAAAAAAATGGGTGACACATGAATACTTCTTGCAAGGATCTTGAGAGAAAGAAGGAGAGAGAGAGAGAGAGGAAGAGAGAGAGAGAGAATAAGAAAATGAGAAACTGGAAACACAGAAAACATAAATCTTGTCTTTGATACTGGTAGGGCTTAGCTGCTCTAGCTGACATACTCCAGAACATGAACAGAAGCAGAAATCTACCTCTCTTGTGAGCTTTCCAGTAAAAGAGGTGTGCCTCTATCCGGTTCTAGACATCTCAAACTCACTGAATCCTATTTTATGGTCTTGTTTAAATCTTCCTTAAACATTTAAGTTGCTTAGATGTCTCTCCTCTCTCAGTACGCAGATATTTTTGAAAATGACAGCCCGTCTTATTTACCAAAGGTTACATAAGAAAACTTTGACTGAAAGAGAAATTAAAACCACATTTCATTAATCTTAATCTGGTACTTTATGCATAAAAGTATTTCTTCTGTAATTACCAGCTTCCCCTCAACCAGTTTCTACCTTCACAGTCTCTTACTGAGAAGTCATTCTGCTACTTATACCTAAAGTACTACAAAGGGATTTAAGATTAGCTCTTTTTCTGTCCTATTCTTTTAGATGTTCTTCTGAGCTCCTTTGGAGCCATTTATGTTCCTTCTTCATTCCTCATTTCTCTTCCCAGACATGGCTTCTGCCTCCTTTGTCTCTTTGAAATCCCCATCTTCTACAGAAACGAACAACGCACAGAAGCAGCGTTCTGAAATCTCACCTCCTGACGTTATCTGAGACCTTTCTGACACCCACTGCTCAAAATCTTGAGCCCTACAGAAATCTTCAGTGGAACTATGCAAAAGTGGAGGGAGTAACAAGGAGTACAGAGACTTCCAGATAATCTCAGAAGTGGAAATTAAAAAGACCTCTTTCCACCATACAATAGGTTTAATGGAGTTTGGAAATAACTTAACTTTAGCTGCAAAGTAATGAGTCAGAAAAGCAAGAGTCTAATTCCAGGTCTGTTCATTTGAACTAAACTTCCTTAGGACTGGACTGTTAGGGTGGGAGTTGGTAGTTTTCCTATCACTCTCCCCACCAAATGTGGCCTTCCAAAACCACCTGACTATACTCAAAGAACTGTAGCATCAGCCTATCCTTTTCAAGCTAGCCAAGCAGTTCTGGAGAGAGACAGGTTTAATGATCAGAGGTTCTATAATCTCCTATAATCATCAACATCAGAATCAGTGACTCAGAGGAAGAAGCTGTGGGGGAGTTTCTTTAAAAAGAGCAAGCAAAATAGAGTAAGCAAAGCACAAAACTAATTAAACTTCATGCAACAAAAAACTAAAGCATTTTTGATGCAATTTATTAAGGAGAAAAAGCTGTGAAATTAACAGCAATCAAAAACTAATTAAAGTTGATGCAATAGGAGCAGCCAAAGAATGCCTGATAACATTTATTGAACCAAAGAAACATGGCTGTCAAGTTAAAAGAAATCAACCAAACTCTGTTTTTGAATAGTAACACAAAGATAATTATTCTCTGGATGACACTTACAAAATAAGATTCAAGTCATTACCTCAAAAGACAAAAGGACTGACATGCTGTGTTAAACTGCCTGTGAAAAAAAGGGTCTTAATACAGAAACTTTATAAGTAATTCCTAGGTCTTGCCTATAAACAAATATGAGTCATAAATTGAAAACAACGCATTACTACTGTTATATCAGTTACTTCTATAAACTAATATTTGACAAATATTTAGAAGAATACCTTGCCTAAGAGGGTACTTCCAAGCCAGACTCCTGGTGTTTTCATCCTATCTTTGAAACTCATTGCCTCAGTGCCTTGGGCAAGTAACTAACATCTAGGAGTCCATTTGTTTTAGGATTAGGATGCAAAACTCAATTCCTAAATGTCAAGCACCATTTAAGGTATGGCCAACTGCCAGAAACTCTTTCTTGTGGAAAGTCTGGGTGGTAAATAGTGAAGTGGATCTGTCTGCAGTGAGTGTAAGGCACTTCAGTTTTCCCTGTGTAGTTGCACATCTTTTACACCACGGTCTCAGATTTATTAAAAAAAAAAAAAAAAAAAAAAAAAAAAAAAAAAATCAGACAAAACCAGGTGTTCACAAGGGGTATAATGAAAATGAACATATAATTACTTTTTTCAGTAAAATCTAAAGTCTGTTAAAAGCTTATGTTTAATTAAAAATCCATCTTGTAACTCCTGTAGGGAGGGTCACAGTGTCCCAGTAAAGTCAATCTCGTCCAAAGTCCTCGGTTTCCAGCATCTTTATTCTGGAATCGTCATTTAAAACCAAATCAGGGTTTTCCAAGTAAATCTCCAACATTATCATCATCCTCCTAAACACTATCACAAGTCTTCCATCAATTCAATGATCAAATAAAAGTCTATCTTGTAAAACATGAAACCATAGGCCAATGTACTACAGATCCCAAGCAAACTATCAGACTTCTTTTGTTCTTTTAATCTCCTCAGCCAAGAAGTTAATGTTTTCATAATTCAGTTCAATGCTTTTAAATTTCCCCTTCTTATTCTAATAAAAAAATATGGCACATCAAAAAATTATGTGGTATATGGCACATCAAAAAATTATGCCTAAAGCCTGGTGTACAATTCCAAAGAGCTGCAATCTGGTATTAGTGACATGCCTAAGGTAGGTTTCCATGTCACATGAATCCAGTTTTCATAAACTTGGTATTGTTTTTAAGCACAAAATAGTAAGTTAGTCTGTTTAATGGTTCTGACTTTTTTTTTCTTACTGCATTTTTACCCTCAATGAATTTTTAGTGGTGGGGGAGATCCTCATTACCTGCACAATCTTCCAGCATTACTCCTTTTGTATAAAAATGCTCACCATTGCATTGTCAAAATACCCATTTTACTTTCAGAGAGAGTCTACATCATTAACATGGATATTTAATGGATCCTTTATTCCTTGTCTGTTCAAAAATTGCTTAAAATTTCAGAACGAAAGTTTTCTTCTTCATTTTGTCTCCTTTATAGCCAGTCAAGATTTTAAACTCCTCTTTACCTTGGGAATAAACACTGGCTTGAAGTGAGCACTTGTTCACTTCAACAGCAGATGAATAAAGCTCCAGTTGATTCCCAGTAAAAAGAGTATTTTCATGTTTGTGTATTATAGACTTCTGCAGCCTGGCACAGAATTTCTTTACACTCAGAATCACAGAGCCAAATTAACTCCTTACATAAGTTAATGTCACTGATGAGGACAGAGTTGTATCTGCTATTCCATGTCATGATTTGGTCTCTTACAGTCACAACATGCCTACTAGGCAACTGTTGGGAGCGAGACTGCTATAATTTAATTTCTCAAACACACAGAAAGCTCTTAAAGAAATAGCTTTCCATGATTTTTAAGCCAGTTTTCCAGCAAAGAGCTACTGAAACATGAACTCCCAAGGCTTTATACCTGTCCTGTTTACATCACAGAAATTAATTTGCCCTTTTTACAAAAGTTCCCAGCTTATTTCTCCATCCTTCCCTGCTAGGTAAGAAACAAATGGGATTTACTCTCCCTGTCTGGAGCTCTGCATGAGCTCTCTAGCTGCCTCATTCTTCTATCTCAGCTGCCTGGGCAGTCTCTGCCTCTTTGAGTGGAGGAGAAAAAAATGCTACCTGCCTTTCTTGCAGAAGCAGAATAAATTTGTCTTCTTTCATGCTCCTAATACCCATGAATTTACAGATATTCGATACTCACACTTTCTTTAAAACAGACTGGAACTGGACAACAGATTCAAATATTAATGAGGCAGCATTTGGAAGAAGAGAATGTGAATTAAGTGATGGTGCAGTTATATTTGCTGCCATTCGCTAGGAACACTGCTGAGAAACGGGTTTTCTTCCAACACTTCAGATTAAACACACACTCACAAAATTCCAGAACAAGTCTGAGAAAAACCACACTGACAGTCCACCCCTTGCAGGACCATGACTTGAAAATACCAGCTCCTTTCTGTACACGGCGGAAGGGAGCACCTTTGAAGATTCTCAGATCATACTGTTGTCAGCACCACATAAATTACCCCAATTCAATTTCTATTACCCTCTGTTCCAGGCCTATTAAATCTTTACTAATAGGTCTCCTTCATGTCATGCCCGTACAGTGAGATGCAAGGCCCTTTTTATCATAAGTAAAACTGTGGTAATGGGAGGGATGGCTGGGTGACATACTGCTCTCAGACAAGGAGAGTAATTTGCACATTTTGAAATAAGAAATTAATCCTTATCGCCTCTATAACAACTTGAAGGACGATTCTGATCTGCTGCGCCTTGATCAGTTTGACATAAAAAAATACCCATTTATTGTTGGTAGTTAAAAGAAGAAAGAGGAACTTGATACAAAATATGAGTCCCTGAATATCTTCCTTCAAAATTGTTACCAAGCACATAAAATGAGTAAGGACATTTTCGTATCACTGCCATTTGATCTTTCCCTTTGCTACTCTCTCCCATGTTTGAAAACATAAACATAGATGTGGGCTATTTGACTGTCTCAGGAGAAAGGGGAAGATTCTGTCACAGTTTGAAAATCTGTATTAATAAGGGTTTGTGTTTTTTTCTTTTTTTTTTCCCCCACAAAATGGGTTTATTACTGACCAGTGTGAAAACCATTCCCTCAGGAAGCTGCAGTGCACCGATAGATTGTATACAGACCCCTTTAACTTACTTCATTACAAATTGACAACATCATTGCCAGCAGATTTTGTTAAACACAGATGAACTGCACCTCTTAAAGTCTTCAGCAGCAAGGCTGACACTTTTTGGACAGTAAATCCTCTCATTTTTGAAAAAGCAATGATATACACTTTAGGACACATCGATCTGGAGGATGAGTCCAAGCTCATCCAGGCTTAAAAATCTTGGAAATAGCACAGGCTGACCTGAGTTGCATTAGCGTTTCTGAATTCCTCTGTAGGCTCTCAAAAGAAGTGGTTCAAACATAACATGATAGGAAAACGTTTACAACTGTCGTGGGGAGCCTCTGCACTGTGTGTTGATGTGGCACTGCATCATCCTCTGATGATGAACTCTGGCTCGAGCAGCAGAGGCAGAACAGAAAGAAATATGTTTGGAATAAACTTTTCTTACATCACCTTAACTGGAATACAGGCAGACAGAGAATAATGTGAGTAATAAGGCAAGGATGTAGCTGGCAAGAGTGGGTAAAATATGCCTCTCTGCTTAGCACACTTTCATCTATAAATGGGTAAAAGTGTGCACCTCTTTGATAACTTCAATACTCAAACCAAGCTGTATTTTGAAAGTCTAACTCACTACAAAAGGGAGTTTATTTTACACAAAGCCACAACATGTTTCAATATTATAGTTTTAATTTCCTCAGGAGCTGAGAGTAGAAGAGTTCAGCAAAAGAGCAGGGCATCAAAACAAAGATATGTCTTGCTTTTTCATCCTCCTATACTATAGCCCAGATGTGACCAAGGTCCTAATTTTTAATGAGCAAAGAAAGAAATGGTTAAAGGACTTGTAAACTGTACCTTTCTTTTGTCCCTATTGGTGCTGCTTGCTTTCTGAAAATAAGCAGAAAAAAACCCCCTCAAGATGGCCCGGAGAGGAAGCAGCAGACATCTTCTGCTTCTACTGGGAACAAATCCCACCAGAAACTGGCACAAAAAGAATCCAAAATGATACAGGTATCCTACTGCTGGACCTTCCCACAACACAAAGTAATGCTATTTAGCAACACACTACCTTGTCATGCTGCCCCTTCACTTTCTACAGACAAGCACTCCCAGGTGCCCCAGCCCTCAGCTGTTACAGAGCAGGAACTGAGCCTGCAGTTCCCAAACTCAGGGGCTTGATCCCCCCTCTGAGAGAACTGTATGTTGTTCTGCCAGGGAATACTTGTGAGGAAGAGCCATTCTAAGCAGCAGTTTGTGTTGGTGGGGTTTTGCTCTGTGGTGCCAAGGTTGATTCCTTGTTCTTATTTCCCAAGGGACTGAAATTCAGTTTCAGGTCAACTCTTCTACATATGAACCTGATTCTTGAAGTGGACCTTTCGATGGCTCCAACATACCACACCAGTAACGAGTGTGTAAGGTGATAAAACCAAGCCCTATATTAAATTTAGTTTTCAATCTGAAGCTATTGAATAGAGACAGAAAAAGGAATGATGCTTTGTCAGTAGTCTGTGCACATAGGCTGATGTGTGAAACAAAAAACCCCACACTGACAACCCCATGTTATTAATTGAAAAAAATCACTAATTAATTGATGTAGTATTGCCTCACTTTCTACTTTCTATTTTAAAACAAAAACATAATTGTGGTGATAGGATGGTGTGCTGGTTTGGGCTGGGGTAATTTCCTTCACAGTGGCTGGTGTGGGGCTGGGTTTTGGATTTGTGCTGAACACAGGGTTGATGATATAGAGATGTTTTTGTTCTTGCTGAGCAGAGCCAAGGCCTTTTCTGCTGTTTGTACTGCCAGGCTGGTGAGGAGGCTGGGGGTGCCTGGGAAACTGGGAGGAGGCACAGCCGGGACAGGTGACCCCAACTGACCACGGGGATATTCCAGAGCACATCACACTCAGTATATAAAGTGGAGGGAAGAAGGAAGAAGGGAGGGGACATTTGGGGTGATGGCATTTGTCTTCCCAAGTCACCCTTATGTGTGATGGGGCCCTGCTCTCCTGGACATGGCTGAGCACCTGCCTGTCCACGGGAAGCAGTGAATGAATTCCTTGTTTTGCTTTGCTTGTGTGTGCAGCCTTTGCTTTCCCTGTTAAACTGTCCTCATCTCAACCTCCTAGTTTTCCTACTTTAATCATTCAGGTTCTCTCCCTGATCCCACTGCTGGGGGAGAGAGATAGCAGCTGTGTGGAGCTCGGCTGCTGGCTGGGGTTAAACCACAACGGATGGAAATGGAGTATTTTCATTTTAGAACAAGTTCCCATTCCGTATATATAAATCTGAACTGAAATAAACATTTTAAAATTATTTTTAAAAATAGTATGTTTGCATCAGGCAAATTCTCTCCTCTCCCCTAAATCAAGTTTGATACTTAATGTCGCATTTTGAAAAGAGAAATAATGAAATGGTGATATTTCCTTTAACACAGCAAGTCCAGATCTCACTCTGGTTAAGTTCTGAAGGAGGGTAGCTTCAAAAAAGAAATGAAGCTTTCCTTATTAATGCTCAACAGCTTCAGTAAAGAAGCTTGTTAATCATGAATACACAGCTAGACCTGAAAGACAAACAAAGGAAAGATGTCTTGATGACTAAGTATGCCTGTTATAGAAGGTGTGGATACAGTAGTCTAGTACTTTTTTTTCCAGATTTTTTCTGTTTTTCACTGTGAAAGATGTTCCCTTTTCATAGCCTTTTACAGAAGTTAATTTAGGGTGAAAGATCGGGCATGTGTCATTCACATAAAACCTTGATACTTTGTTTATAACATAATTTTTTGTTATGACTGGTGAGCAACCACTTTACCTGAAAAACACCCATGAGGTTTCTCAATAACTTTACTATGGTGATCCTTCCACTTGAGTGGAATAATTCCAGTATGAAATTGTACACTGCAACAAACAAAGAAGGAATAAACCCTCCCTTCCAAGGCTCCTTACCTGGTCCCACACTAACAGATGCTCAGGAAAAAAAGCCATTTGAAATGCAAAAAAATTGACCAGGCAGCATCAAAGCACTGTGAATTGTGAGGAAAACAAAAAATTATAAGAAATTATTTTTTATGCTAATAAGGGGAATCCGAAGTCTTTCAACAGGTCTGAAAAAATACCCATTCACAATCCTGTCTTATCTGCCCAGGGAGAAAATTCTGTATGTGTGAGTCAGTTGCTAAGAAAGCTCTGACTAATGCAGATACAAGTCTGACTTTTTAAGTTGACATTTCTACTTTTCCAGTGGATCAGAACTGTCAGGAATGTTCCCCAGGCAGACCAGAGGATTGCAGAGCAAAGTTATTCTGTAGCAGTCTGAGTTGTGGCGTAAGTGCTTTGATGGAATTAGTAATGGTGGTTTAAGAAACAGCCTCGGATTCTATTCCCAGCACTAGCAATTACCACTCCCATAACAGAATCAGAACAAAGGAACAAAATCTGATGGAAAAGAGCTGCATATTTTCCTGTACTGGCAGAGAGCAAATTCCCTTCTGCTGCTGTTTTCACAATGCCTTTAAATAACATCTGGCAGTGGGGCAGGACAGACAACTGGAGACAGGAGCATTTAAAAGTGTTGCTACTAGACTTGCCAAGAGCTCAGCTGTACAGAGTCCTTCATGCCTCTTCTGGTTTTCTCACAAGATGTGACGATGATAAACATTTATTCTTCAAAAATTAAAAATGACCAAAAATGTTTTTTTTTTATCAACTACATCAGCAGAACATACTGTGCATCTGTAGAGGGATTAAATATAATTTTGCTAGGTAGTTGGAGAAAAAAGCCTCTAAAGATAGCATTTGGCATGGGTTAATCACCTCTTTCATTAAAAGAAGGAATACATACTGAGAACATCTTTCTGCCATCCGATTAAGCAATGAGCCAATACAATTGTAAATCTTCCAGAAATTCCCCATGGTTCAACTCAACAGAGGCAATTCTTTACTTCTCAGACCCCATCTCTCATTTTCAGATAATCATTGCATTAATTGTGTACAAAACCTTTCTATCGTGCTGCTAAAAGAAATGGAATGTGACTGTTCCTTGATTCTCCTTGGCAACCTTTGACAGTTAAGAGATTGAATTATTCATATGTATTTTTAATATAATAACAATTTTAAAGCTCGCTCACTACTCAGTTGTTCAAGCAGCATGCAAAACCCAAACTGTTTGATTATAGTATAAACAGTGCAACTGTTCCTTTTCTACTGTTCTAGTGGCTGATACAACTCATATCTCTGTAACCGAGGTAAAAACGATTTAAGGGTACTATTTTATTCCCACAATCATATGCTACAAATTGATTTGCAAGTCACTGGAATTTTTTTCTTCCTTGAATGAGGCAGATTTTAAGTCTTGTCTGCCCTTTTTTGTGTTAGTTACAGGCATTATAAGTACTAGTTCTGTTCAACAAATATAAGATATAGTTTCACGCCAGTTTGGCGTATTCCAGACAGGTTTTCTCCTCATTGCTAATAAGCAGTACAACCATGGTATCAAAAATAGAAAGGATGAGATTTGCACTGAGACTAAGGATTATTTCTTTCAAGATGGGAAAAAAATACGAATGACACGTGCTTTATTTATAGGCTGGAAAAAATGACTGAAAAAATTGAAGACTATCAGAAGGGAAAACATGTCCTGTATGAGGGAAAATAAATACACATGTGCTAAGACTGTACATTTCGATGCACATTTTATAAACCAAGCTTTTGTTCCCTGTCATAAACTGAACCACAACCAGATAACCTCCGTGGGAAGAATGATCTAGTAAGATGGCATTCTATTTTTTGCTTCAAAGTGTTATTTTAGATAATGAGAAACTCTATTTAAGTTGGTTTGCTTCCATTTAACATACATTTGAGCTGGCAGTGTAGTTGCATGGCATTATTATTCTCTTAGGCTGCTGCTGGACAATACAGCTACGGATAGAAATAAAATAGTAGTAGTTAGTGACAGGCTACATTTAAAATGTTTGATCAGACTGATCAATGGGCCTTTGCTGCAGAAGCTGAGCTGAGGTTCAAGGAAGAAAAAGGTAATGGTTGGTCCAACAGTTTGTATATATTTCAGTCAACTAGAAGGCACTTGGGATGCAGCTCCAGACTTAATAAAGCTGCCACATACAAAAAATGCTTCTTTGCTTCTGAGACTTCCTAGTGGAAATTCACATCTGCCTTTTTCTTTCAAAAAATACTTATATTAACATCTATACACTAATCTTACATCTTGGTTTTATTTCAGAGTTCAGAAGCTTAATTTGTCTTACCAGTTTTGAAATTATTTCATATTATTTAGGCAGCATCTTGAAAACTTATTAATATTTGACAGTGAATATACAGATATCAATAATTACCCATCAGTTACTGTAGATTAACTGTTACAGGTGTGGAGTTTTAATTAATCGTTTTTTAACATCTGTTAACATGACTTGAACTCTCTGTGCTACTGGTTTGTTGGTTTGGGGTTTTTTTTTTCTCCACGTACACAATTGCCTTTTGGTTTCTGTGTTTCCTCAAGCTCCTTTTACCCAGAGTACATTCCTCTGAAAGTAATCTCATTCAGGTTGATACAGTTCTCGTTTCTGTTCAATTTAAAGTTATTTTCTTTGGCTCACAGCAGAACATCACACAGTCTCTCACTGAGTTATTGAGGATTTTCACCCCATATCAGCAGCTCATCAGCAATTACTTCTCTGCACACAGATCCTTAAAGATCCAGGACATGATGATTTGTTACAATTTCTGTGCTGAAACAATCATGTTCCTTAAACAAGTTTCTACCAGAAAGGGAGTGGAAAGATGAGCACTTCTAATAATGGTAGATCCTTTGCTTCAACCTCAGAAATTGAAAATACTATTATTTTTTAGGCACATCTAGGCACTATAAAAGCATACACTTACTGCCTCTATTTTAAATCTTCGGATATATTAAATTCCTCAGCTTGCCTGACCTTAATACTGAGGTCGTCCTATAAGCTACTCCATCTGGCTTTTGGATTGGCTTCCTGATATCTGATGTTAGATCTGGTAAAAATTTTCTTTAATTTGTTTCTCACCTTCATTGGAAATTTCAAGATAGTATTCCAGTTTTGGCAATATAGCAGGATTTGGCAATATATTCACATGATAAGGTGTGAATGTGATATGCAGGATGGATCAAAAAATTTCAGTTATATTTAGTACTTGTCTTTCACAAATTTGTTTCAGTGGATATATTATACGTTTTACCAATTTTTTTACAAGCAGCTCTTCGTCCTAAACAAAATAAGGATTTCTCATATAATTCCTTAATATCACATAGTGCCAGTACACATGATCTTATTTTTAGGGTGACTATTCAAAAGTAAAATGTCATGCTTCTTTACTACAGTCTTTAAACATAAGCAGTCCAGTCATTTACACTGAGCCTTCCTGGGGCATACAGAGTGGCTGAAAGTGAGCCTTTAGCAGTATATTCTCTTTTTTTTAGGCTGAAGAAAAGCAAATTCATGCTACCAGTGAAAAAAGACCCCAGCTGTCTTCACTCTTGCTAAGTGTGAGAACAGAAGTGAAGGAAAGCATGCTGCAGAGACATTCACACTCACTGCCACTAACCCAGAGAAAATTTATCTCCCCTAGCCAGCAGACTCTTAAGCCCTGCTAATGCAACATTACAAGGACATAACATCTTGGGGCACAGGTAGCTTTGTGAATTCTCTACCATATTTGCCTGAGCAATGTGGAAAATTTTCCGCTATCTGGCAAGCCTCCATCTTCTCAGAGAAGCTGTAATTTCAGAAGGAACAGGGCTGAAGTCCACAGGTACAACTATGTTATCAAACCCTGTTCTGGGGCAGGTTTGGAATCAATCCAGTTGTTTCAGGCCTAGTTAATGCAGAGTGGGAATTCTGTATCATACTGATAGAAGATGCTTTTCCTATTCCATTACTGTTTTCCTACCTAGCAGTCACCGTCCTCAAGTCATATCCTTTGGAGTTCTTTTCCACCCACTTGGGTAATTCTCTAAAAATATGTTGTTGAATCACTCTCCTGAACTACGTTTCTCCTTGACCTGCTGTGTTTTTATTCCTCCAGCATTTACTGACTGACAGTTAATCTCCACATTAACCCTTCTAAAAGCAGCTGGGATGGCAGTGACTGTACCACCTGCTGTTAGTCCAGGGCTGCTGTGATTTTATTGCACTCAATTCCAGTTTCTGTTTCAAAGTCAGCTTTTGAGTGACTGTTCCCAGTATCACAACCCAGTGTGTTGCAGAACCTTAAATTTTAAATGTGAGAAGTTACATCCATGTCTATAAGCTACGCTAGAAAGGGCCGTTCTTTTCAGCTGACCCAATTTGCTTGGAGAAACCTCGTGGAATCTGGACAGACAAATCTGCAACATCTTAGCTTGTTTAAGTGTTAGCTCAGATGTCTCTTCATGGCACTGTGCCATGCAGATATTGTCATGTTTTCAGGGGTTTCTGGTTTGCCCTTGTAAGAAGCTTGTCCTCCAGATGCAAAGTCATGACTATGCTTGTGGTGTGGGTTTTTTCTTATTTCTGTATCCAATACATCACACATCTCTGTCCAGGGAATACCTGAAAGTTCTGTGACTGTCTTTCCCTTTTAATCATAAATATTTTTATGCTTTTATCTAGTGATATGCCATTTCTAAATATTTGCACTTCAACCTTTTCCACCGCTGCTGTTTTCCTTTGAGAAGCACAATTTTCACCCGACCTGCAAATATCAGTTATCCTTTGCAAAATCCGCTCTTTCTTTTCTCCAAAGTTAAGTTTTCTTGGATTTAACAATCACTTAGAGGACAAAACACTCAGGTTCAGTCCTATCTGGTAATTCTCTTATTCCTGTGACTGCATTGTATTGAATACACAGTGATACAACAATCAGCACTTATTTATCACTTAGTTTCTTCAAAAAAATGACCTTCACTTTCTGTAAGGAGCAATGCTGATTAAAAACGAATGTCTTTTCCTGCCCCCTTCATGTCTGTGCACATGATGGGCAATGTAGAGCTCTATTGCTCCTGGACCTACTGCTTATGGTCATGAGCATATTCTCCCACTTGCCCTTCTCTGCCCTCAAATTTTTCCTCACTATCATTTGGTCTAAGAGCTGCCTGAAAAGAACACCAACAGGTTCACAATTTAATGTAATAGGTCCATTTTCTTCAGAAATCCCAGGAAGTTTTGCTCATCCATGTAAACATGGAAGAGAGGGCAGGTATACGAAATTTCTCTTTGCACCTCTTTTGAACTTCAGCCCCACTCACCCCCCCCCCCAAAAAAAAAAGAAATCTCACTCTTCACACTTAAAAGATTCTTTGCCATTTAAAACAAAAGCAGCCAGCAGCCTGAGTATCGTGAAACTTCATTACAGAGAAATCTTAGCAGTGTCATCACAACTACTGCTTCACTTCATCATATTCCAATTTATCAGCTTCATTCTCCATTTAGCTTGAGTGCTGGTAAACTTAATTTTGCACATACCCACACTTCAGCACAATATAATGCAAACTCCTACGCTTTCCAACCATCTCTACAATACGGCCATTTACTCCCTTAATACTGCTAAGAAATTAAAAAAAAAATGCTGTAAGTGGGAGTAGTTCTACTAATTTATTGCAGTGAAATAATATTCTAATGCACTGTAATACATTTTTTAAATGTAATTTTCATATTCATACAGACAATAACTGTCAAGATATTTTAACAGACTCCTGCTCTCTTTTATCACGTTAACTTTTTCAAGATTCACGAACGCAAGCCTTCCGGGTTTCAAAAGTGGCAACCTGTTTTTGAAACCGTGGGTTTTAAGGACAAAGTGAGATGTTTCTTGATCTCAAAAGATCTAAGGCAGCTTCCTTTTTTCCTCTGAGCACTAAGGAACTAAATGACCCAAAGTCATTTGAGGTTGTTTCCTATCCATCACCTGGAGGTAAGGTGGGCCGGGTTTGGTGGGGATACTTCCCGGCAGCCCATGTGGTGCTGTGGTTTGGGTTTGTGACCAAAACTGTGGGGGAAACACATCAGTGCACTGGTTATTGCCAAGCAGTGTCAAGGCCTTCTCTGTTTCTCACCCTGCACCCACAGTGAGAAGGCTGGAGGTGGCCAAGAGGTTGGGAGGGGACACAGCCAGGACTGCTGCCCCGAACTGACCAAGGGATGTTATTCCATGCAATATAGCAAGGAAAACTTGGGAGTTGTTTTCCCCAAGCAGGGATTGCTTGGAGACTACCTGGGCACTGGTTTGCTGGTGGGAGGGGGTGAGTGATTGCCTTCCCATCACTTGGTTTTTTATTTCCATTTCCTTCCCTTATCAAACTGACTTAAGCTTGATCCATAACTTTTTCTCAGGGCGGTCAGTGAGCGTAAGAACAAACGTAAGAACCCGTTAGTAAGAAACAAAATTGTAACTGAAAGACTTAACCCAGGTTATCTGTCCCTACATGTCATACTATGGGCCTCAAGGAAAGGTAAGAGCTGGCCAGAGAGATACTGAGAGTTGTGCAGCATAAATGTGAAATCAACAGATCAGACCGACATAAAAAATTAGACTTAACTACATACCTAGGGAGGGCTGTTCTAAAAGACCTTTACGGAAAGCCCATTGTGAAAACCAGATTTCTTTCTCATACAACCTTTTCTTTAAGTGCCAGAAACCTCTCAAATATTATAAGGCATTTACAAACTATCGCTATTCAGCTCAGGGAGGAAAAAAAGAAGATAAAATAAAATCCTGTGCCTCTGTATAACTTCCTCCAAACTTTTCCAGATGTAAATTAGTACTTCAATATTTGTCTGCATAGTTTTCTTGCGTTTTTCCCACTGCTTTTGTTGCTTCTTCATAGGTTCACTGCAAGGTATTATCTCATTGAAAGGGTTTATTAAACTCTGAGTAACAGTGAATCTTTAATTTATACGTGTACCTTAGGATGAGGTTCAAGTTTGGTCATCATCTACTGTCTGATACCATCTCCACTCAATTATGTAATAGGAAACAGAGCATGTGAAGGTGGAGACGAAAGTCCATCCATCATTGCTATTTCATTTCACATTACTGAAATGTTAATGCTCTCAGTCCTCCCAACATTACAGCCTGT
Source organism: Lepidothrix coronata (assembly GCF_001604755.1). Taxonomy (NCBI): domain Eukaryota; kingdom Metazoa; phylum Chordata; class Aves; order Passeriformes; family Pipridae; genus Lepidothrix; species Lepidothrix coronata. The sequence goes on along the minus strand of NW_016690273.1, from coordinate 949,083 downwards.
CTGCCTCCCTGTCTGCATAACTAATCTAAAGCATGTATGTTCTACTTTCCTTTCTATTGCAAAAAAAGAAACATCAGTTTGCTTACTTCTCTGGCTCACATTTTGTACAAACCTATTCCTTTTGTCTACATGTATACACTGCATCTTAAATTCAACTGTTTAATAGAATCACTAAATCCTACAAGAGGTACATTCATCATTTCCCTCCAATCAGAAATAATATCAAATTATTTTTGTAACTCACAAGTGCCTCTGCTTGTTTCTGTAGATTAGAATCTGAGGCTGAATCGCCACAGATTGGTGTAAATTTGGTTTGTACTTAAATTCAATATCCGGAGTTGGCTTTCACAAAACAAGTTAAAGGGTAAATACAACTAACTAGGAAGGACCTCTATAACTGTAACATCAGAGAGACAGGATTTTCATGCCTGAAAGGACCAGCCTCTTATATGGCAATTCAATCACCATTTAGTTTCTAGTGTTATAGTAAGAAATTTCTCTGGACTAATGAATCCTCCTAAACTGACACGTGTGACACTGTAACTAAAATCCCATACCTTGTGCACTGTGAATTTCAGTCTCACTCTAAATATTTTTATATTCAGAAAAAAAAAAAAAAAGGTTAAGAGTTGTTTTCATGGAGCTGATAGCACAGCTGGGTATCCCTATAGTCACAATAATTTGATTAGAGACACGTCCTCTCTAAACTTACACACAAGTTCTAAGACAGTAGTGCCACCCCCAAGAGGAAGCAAATGCTAAACCTTATTGGCAGCTACTCTACCCCAACACGTTTCCCCAGGATCACCTGAGGCAGCAGGCCTATCAGGGAAGCTCTCAGGAGCTTTGCAAGCTCAGTGCCCTCTCATAACCCTCGCCTAGTGCACCAGTATCTCTGAAAGCTTTCAAGATGATAGGGAGTTACATAAATGCCAAGTGCTCTTACATGTACAAAAATCAAAGGTCACCTAAAGAAACATATTCTGCTGCTGAGGGATGAATGATCCTGAGGCTGGAATATGCTTGCTAATTTTTTACTAGGACATGAAAGTGCTACCACTTGAAAGCGCAGGGGACCTGTGCCCATCCATGATTAGCATCAGGCACGTGTCTCATCAAAATCCAGTGTGGCAGTTTGTGGCAAACTTATCATGATCAACGTCAACACACGCTTGTTTTACTATCAACAGACCTGCAAACTCCCCTGTTAAGGTGAAGAGCAGGTATTTTACACTTGCACTTGCCTGACTGAGCAAAGCTGTCAGGTAATGCATGCGCCAGGTACAACTTTCTCTTCCTTTTTATGGTCTGATTACACATTCTTGTATTGACGAGATTGAACACCTCTGATATCAACAGCCATTGTTCAGTTGTACATGCCTCCTCTATAACTCAATATCCTGCTCCATATTTATCTATATTCCCTACTGAATGGGAATATGAGAAGACTGCTGCTATAGGAAGCTGCATAAAGGTGGTTTTTTTTTTCAGCCTTCCCTTTATCAACTATCTCTGTGTTTCCATGCTGTGCCCTTTTTCCTATAGACCTGCATTCATATTTATGTCTCTCTGTGTTTATTGCCCACTCAAAATCCACTCCACCAGTGACACTGGTGAAGACAGACTAAAATAACCTATGCTAATTTAAAATAATATCCTCCAGTTCTACACAGTTACACATTGTGCTTCTTCCAAAGGCAGTGATGCAATTATAGGTACTAGGGTGCACAAAGTGATATGGAGGTTTCCATGGCAATTATTCAATTTAATTGAAAATTGTGTTGGGAAAGACTCATTTCAAGTGCAGCCTGCAATTTGAATTTGTTTCCAAAGAATCTGAACTTGCTTAGGCTGGGTTAGTGAATTCCTAATTTTCAGGAAGACACAGTCTTTAAAATTCTATCAGGGAGTGGAAAACCAAGGTAAGGTTGTTAAGCTTGTTAACATTTAAGACCATGTATCCACTTATGCAATACAGTGTTTTTTACTGTAAGGTAAATATTTTATGTTTCAAATTAAAGAGGAAGAGTTAAAAATCAAATTAATGCACAATGTCCTTGAAGCTACAGGGTAGAAGAACCAGAAAAACCACCAAAAAGTACCAAAAAGGACAACGGGCAGACAGCATGCTGAAGGAGACAAATCATCAGTGAGATCAAGTCCACAAGATCAAACTTTTGTATTTTCATATATTTTAGCTGCTCTGTGTTAGAACAATAACGAAGACGAAGTTAATTCCAGCCTTAATATGTTTTAGAGTGACAAAGTATGAACTGGAGGGAAGCAACTGGTTTATCTTGGTTAGATACTAAAACAAAGCTATGACTTAATTTCCTGTAGGAAAATGAGATTTCTTTCCTCTCCTAATTTCCATCACCACAATGAGTAAAACATATTTTAGGCCTCAATTTATAAAAAACCAAAATAACCTACTTAAAGTGATGAAAACCCAGAAACAATCTCTGAACCGTGGTTTCATATTCACTAAATTTATAGCATTGCCATTTCTGAAACAAAACTCTATTACATTTCTATTTGTATCATTTTAAGACTGCATAGGCTATGTGCCAAAAATGTCTCAAGTTAAAAATAGTTCCTCGTCTCCTTCATAAATATTAAATAAAAATTAAATTGATGTGAGGGTAGGGGTAGAAGTGTTCTTTCCCAGCTACAAAATCCTCCTCAGTGGGAAAAACCTGTACCTAAAAACAGGTGGCCATGGCAGTATGTGACCAGAAGCAGCAGAATAATTTTAACTATGTAGCTTTGGTATTAGTGTGTTTGTCTCATTGCATTTCTGTACTTATTCAGAATGCCTAAAACAGAAAAAGGAAGAATGACTCCTAACTTCCATGTCAATGATTGCATCAGAGTTGAGAAGAAAGTAAAATGACATGAATGTGCTTTTCATAATATATATGTAATCCATTTTTAATTAACTGGACTCTAATAATAATAATGTCTAATAATAATAATAATAATAATGTCTTTTGTGGAAAGGCATGGGGATGGGAAGCAGAAATTCCAGGTTACCAAGAGACTCTTTTCTCGGCCCATGGTGAGTTCTGTTTTGGTCAGAAAATTTCTCTGCAAGACATTTGCTTGAAAAAGAAGCACAAACCTGAAAGGGGTCCCACCAAGGACAATCTAGCAGTGGAGGGCTTTTCACTACCTGGACAATTTGCTCTATTTTTGGACCTGTTCTCCCATATGGTGGTGGTCCTGGGCTAATGGTTGGACTTGATGACCCTAAAGCTCTTTTCTAACCTTAATATTTCCATGATTCTATAGGCTGACAGCTCTCACCTCCCTCATCTTTTGCTGTACATTCTACCCTCCTTTGATATTTACATGTCTTCCTTCATTTCACTACTTGACCCTCTCATAATTCTTAAAATATATAGCAATCAATAGAAAGGTTTCTTGAATTTTTTTTTAATGCTTCCGGACATGAAAGAAATACACTCTCATTCCTATGTGTGTCATTTGTATAAATAGAAAATAACTTATTGAAGTTAAAAGGAAGCAAATTTCATTTACTTCTGAATGTGGCAACACCCACAGTTACTCATCTCTGATGGATATAAAGGCTACTGGTGATGCTCCTTGTCTAAGCTTCTGTTTCCCACACAGAAGGTAACTCTATACCTATCCAAGCTTTCATTAATTTTCAGGGTTGGAGAAACGTAGTATTAAACACCAATGTTCATGGTGTTGAAGGGATAAGTAAGACCTGAAGGTTGGTTTTGGCTAACAGTAAGAGACAGGTTCGAAAAGACTCTGGCTGAGGCACTGCTCTCAGTAAATTAAATGCAATAACTGGATCCAGTAGAAAGCTACTTTTTTAATAGCAAAATTATATGCCTGGCTGTGAGAAGTGGGACATGAGGAGAGAGAAAAAAACCAACCAACTTTACAGTTTCACCTGCCATCATTTCCTGAGAAAACCACCAAGATATAAGGGCCATAAATCTCTCCCTCCATTTTGGTTCAATAACGCAAGCGTATAAAGAACATAAAGGAAATCTCTTTCTTACTTATAAGAACGCACAGAAAAAAAACTGTCAGTGAAAGTTGTACTTCACTTTCAGAAATGGCAGAATGATTTCCATGCAGGAATTGGATGTTCTGCTCACTCCCCTCAGCAGACTCAAGACTGGAAATGTCACACAGAGTGGAAACCTTCACCAGCAGGAGACAGGCTAAATATCACTGATTGAAGGACCTGAAGTTTTTCTTGACCACAGGAAGACATTTTCCCATCTAACAGATGCAGAGTAATTCCTCCATAAAATGAATTATCTACTATTCCTTGAAGTCTTGGGAAAAGCTGAAAGTTCAATAAAGAGTGTGGTCCTTTGAATTTACACACTTCAGCTCCTCACATTTCCTGTGGGGAATATAAATTGCTTCTAAGTACTTACTATTCTGCATGCCATTCAAATTCTGTTGCTTCAATTCATTATATTAAAAAGTAATACAAACTTCAATTATTCGTTGTAAAATTACAAATTTAGCTAAAGTACACAGAAAATTCAATTCACACCAAAATGGCTACAATGTTCGAATTAATGTATTTGCAGTCCTCCCACGTCCTTCTCAGCATCCTTTAAAATGTCACTTGTTTTTTATAAAGTTATAGATTTTTCTGAGTATTGATGTGCTCTATCAACAGACAAGTTCTCTCTGCTTTTAGTTCTGTAGATATTACTCACCCATCCCAAATCACTAACGATTACAGCTGAAATAAAGGAGTCCATACGAGCAGAGGTTACAGCACTAGACTTACAGCTCAAAAGTTTGCACCTTATAAACCTCTCATCTTCAATCCTACATTCAAAAGGTACTTATGATTTCAAAGAAATTGCAAATCAAATGATTACACGCTACAGGAAATTAGATAAAAGAGAAAGGAACCACTTCAACACCATCAAGAGATTCTATTCAGCTATTATATTAATAGTAAAAAAACATATTTTGATTGCAGCTTCTGCAGGTATAAAATGACAGGGTTTAGATTCTCTTTTATTGAAGTGCACAGATCCACGAAGTGTTTTCAGTCCTACAAGGTGTTTTAGTCTGGTAATCATTCAGCAAAGCATTTGGTCTGCAGTTCTTTATTTTTAAGCAGAGTAATAAGTGCACTTGTTAAAATATGTTCTAGAGTGTGTAGCACCTTTCAGAATAAATTCAAGCACCAGAATTAAGTATAAGAAAAAAAAAGGTTGAACTTCTGAACTTTCTGTACCATGGAAATCAACACCAAAGCTCGTACATTTTTAAAGCCAAGTGATGAATTTACCACCCCTAACTTCAGTTTTTATTTCTTTACAGAATCTCATGTAACCTTTATGTTAACATTCTATTACGTAAAATCCAATGCTTTTTCAGTTCAAATTAAGATAAACATCTCAAAAATAAAAACCACTGCAGATATAATGACCATCTTTTTGTAAGGAATGGATGTTTTCCTGTCTTTTTTTACGCTCTAATTTAACTAAAATTAAAAAAAAAAAATCAGTGCATGGAAAAATTGGAAATATCAGGGCACAAAACCCAATTGTTTTTATTAGCTGTTAAGAACACCTACCCCAGCAACTGTGCATTGCACTAACATCCACACTGCAGTACACTTGAAGCTAACAGTGGGATTATATTTTACATATATATATATATAATATATATAATATAGATATATATGCATATACACTGATAAAAACAAGTCACAAAGTTTATGGGCTACTACTTCTCTTGCCAACTCTTGCCACTCATAAATGCTTTTCCAAGATATTTTGCAACAATATTTTCCAAATTACCTTACAATCAGACTTTCAAATCCTATTCTTTTCCTTTAATAATTTAAATATAGTTTTATATGCAAGAGAGTATTCCAGTGAACGCCTCTCCAAAAAAATTAAATTATAAATGAAAAAATACATTCCCAGTAAATATTTTCATATTAGAATATTAAAGAGAAATGGTTTTAAACAATTTTTTTCTTACAAAAAATGGTGCAGAAGCATGAGTTGAGGAAACAATTTACCTTTCTTGTCATCGAAGTACAGTGTCTGTTGAGCTGGATTTGACCACTGGAGGGAGGTGTTATCATTTTGATCGACCCTGCAGGTCAAATTTGCCGTTCCCCCTTCAACAACCGTGACGTTCTGTGTGAGTGGAAACTGCCCTTGGCTGCCTGAGGAGGGAGGGGAGGAATGCAGAAGGGAAGAGAATAAGAGGAAGAAAAAGAAAATATTTAGGTTGTAGAACTGAATTTATTGCAGCAGATTCAATGTGATCTATTCTGACCAAGGTAGCACAATAAACCGAAAAAAATTACATTTACAATGTATTCTCTGTATCTGAGAAACAGATAGATGAATTAAGAAATAAGGATTCTTCCCCCCCCCTCTGTAAGACATGCTATACAGTTACAAAGAAGTGCCCTGCAATTTTATCTCCTCAGACATACCCACAGATGACTCAGTACAGACAATACAGTTAAATCAGTGTTGAAAACATCACTGAAAGCATAACATAAAACTCCACACAGAGTTTTTCAAACAGAGGGACAGGGCAACCATGACTCCCTAGGTTTTTTTATACATTTTAAAGGCCTCTCAGGATGACGTTTTGCACGTCAGGTTTGGAAAGCTGTTGGAGAGCAAATGTAGTGTGAATCTAATACCCGATGCATACTCTGCTGAGGGAATATAACCTGATCTCGTATGAAAATGGAAGAGATGATGTAGTAGGTCTCTTGCACATCTGTGATTCTATCCCAGAGCATTATGAATCACATTAAGTGCTTGCTGAAAAGTCACTGGGAAGATTTCCAAATGCCTCCCCACAATACAGGAGCAGTATCACTCAGGTTCTTAAATCACGGGCATTTTCAATGGCATAGTTAGACTAAAGTGTTTATGTGTGTGGAGAATAGCACAGCCCTTGTCAAACAGCACAACACATTCTGACAAACAGTATTGAAGAAGGGAGTAGGGTAAAAAAAAGTGGAAGAAAAACATGGAAGACATTTTTAATACGGGCGGGGAAAGAAAGAAACCTTCAGTAATCAGCAAGACACATCATGGATTCTATGATCATTATCTAGGACATATATTAATTTACTTAAGGATACTATGCAACAGAAAGACAATCCAGTACTCTAAATCAAACGTATGCTTCTTTCTTCCCCTCCTTTTGTACAAGTTCTGCCAATAAAAGAAGCACTGAAGAGCAGGTAGAGCTGCTCACACAAGAACCATAATGCCAAGACTGACACTCAAGTGGGATGTGTCAGAAACTAAAAACCTCTCTACAGTCCTACAGGAGCAAACAAGCTCATAGACATGTCATAAGTACATCAAGGAAATAATACATACAATATTCACTAATCATGCCAACACAGAATCACAAATCCAGCACAAAACCTTCACAGAAACATCTTATTCTAGTGGCTCTCATCCCAGTTGTTCCCAACTAAGTTAAACTGAAGCATGTCTTCTACATAAAAGGCATGATAATGAAAATCTATTATCTAGCATACAGGTTTTCAGATGAGCAGAATAAGGAAGTACAAATTAAAACTGAACTTCTATTTGACCTATTGATACTACCAAAGATGTAATTGTAGCCAGATTTCCCTATGGATTGGTTTCCCTATATAAAATAATTATGATGGCCTTAGATGTGGAAAATAAGTACCTACATCAGTGAAATAAATATTTCCATCAAACTGCAAATCTGAATAACTGGTATAATTTTTTCATAAATATCAACTTCCTACAGATATCTAAAGATCAACACTTACTGTGTACTGATATTTACTCTAAGAGGGTATTTACTATCCATAGGATAACAGATATAGTAAACAAAAAATAAGGAATGCCGAAAACACCATGGCTAATTTAAATGCTGCAAACAAAAAATGCCGAAATTCTCATGACATCCTCTGTATCTGACACTTCATTAATCAAACCCTGCTTCCTGAAAGCCACACGTTGAGAAATACTTGATGAGTGAAAAATCATAAACAAGGACGGGAAAAAAAAAAAGAAAACAGAAAAGATTTGTCATTTCCTTCTATTTCCCCCCTTTCAATTCCAATGTGTCAAGGAACCTCAAGATATTGCATAAATTGCTTATCGCTTAAATTAGAATTTTAAAGATCCAAAAAACCCGCACACAGCCTGTTATTACTTCCACTAAATTACAAGCAACTTACCAAAGAAATAACCTTCTAAAGTATGAGTTGTGGATAGGAGGCTATGTGGGCTAAAATACTTTTTGCATACAAAAAGCATTAAACAGAACCTACTGTCAGAGATTAGCACAGTGAAATCTGTCATTTACATGAAAGACCTGGAATGGAAGACAGTTTAATAAAATACCTGCTGTAATGATTTAGGACCTTATTAACACAATTTAGGAGATCTCCCCATAATTACCCTGATCTCCCCATAATTACCCTATATTCCCTTTTGGATATTACAGTTCTCACCATGAAGGTGTCAGTGTACCTGCAGTCTGTCATGTGCTAATGACTGTGAAGTCACAGACTTGTCTGACCAGAAGAGTGGTTGGTATGTAAACCAGTCTGATCAACCAGATAAATGGGTGATGGAGATGCCACAGTCTGAAGAGGACGAAAGAACTTTCCTTTCTCTGACCACTCTAATGTGTGCTGGAGTTTTGGAAGCAAGAAATAACCTAGCATATGAAAATGAGACCCAAACATTCATCCTATCCCTTACCAGCAGAGAAGCTGTGTGGATCTGGAGAACAGGCACAGAGCTTCATAGGAAGCTTGGAGTGGAGAAAGAGGTACAGAGAAAATGAGCCATCTAATATGGAAACTAGCCCAAGTGGAAAGAAAGGAGCCCGTGCAGAACAGATTAAAATAGATAAAGTGAGACCACATGAATGGATACTGAACACTTCTCAATAAAGACAAAATCTATCAGCAAGTGGAGTGGAGAAGGCTGTAAAAGCCTGCATAAAACAGATGAACACTAAAGAAAGCACCAGCATTGTGTGTTTTAAGTGTCAAAGAAGTGTTTTTATGCCGCTAGAGATTGCACATGGTTCCTGAGGGGACCGACAGTGTTTTGTGGGAGAGGCCTTGTTTCTGATAAACAGAGAGGTAGCATGTTCCCAGGAAGGATGCCAGGGAAGGTGCCAGCCCATGCAAGTGCTCAGTGAGATGGAGAACCCAGGCCATAGGTGGTGCAGGCTCCTGCTGCAGCACAGTGACCCGAAGTTGGAGACCACTGACCGGAATCACATCATTCCCCAAGGCACTTACTTTGGAAAACCCTTTATGGCTGGGGTAACTTATTACCACTGCCAAAAACCCCATTCATACTCCCAGCATTGAATAGGCTGGTTCTGATCCATTTGAATAGGCCCATTAAATCAAGAATAGTTGGTGACGAGCCTTCAATAAGAAGGGAAGTCTAAAGGCCCTGCCACATTGGGGCTATTGTAATTTCAACAACCCAACACCATCGCTATGATTCTTTAGTATGAACAGTTTTTAATACTGGTATTAAACTCCCATTTCCTAATTTCTTCCTTAACTCTGGAAGCAGAGATTAAACAAGAAAATGTCCTCCAACAAAAGCATTTCACCTTGACTTAAGAAGTCTAGTAATGGAAAATTAATGGCCCCTTTGGTAACTTATTTCAGAGAGCAGGAGTCACCCTTGTTTAAACAAAACCACAGAATTTACTCCTGGTATGTTGCTGTAACACTTAGCTTCCAGTAGCTCTTATATCTTTTACCCTGCTCTGAAGAGCTGTTTCTTATCAAATTTCTCTTGTAGGCACTTAGAGACTGTGATCATATCACCCATTAACCTTCTTTTTGATAATCTAAATAAATTGAGCTCCTAAGTCTTCCTGTAGAAACCGTATTTTTCTAATCCCTTAATTAGTCTGTGGCTCTTCTCTGTGACCTCTGCAATTTGTCATCTTTTTTTCTGAAGTGTGTTCAGGCCCAGACCTGGAAACATCACTGCTGCAGTTACAGAAGGAAAAAAATGCAAAGGTGATGCCACTTCTCCACCAGCACTTTGCGTTCTTGTTTGCACACCAAGATGAGTCCCCTGGGCCAGAGGATCAGGCAGGAATCCAGCTGTGACTGGTGGTCTACCATGATGCCGGGAGTTTTTTCTCAGACACCATTCCAAAGACAGGCTCTCATTCCAGTTCTCCTCCTGTAGCTCTCAGATACACTTCCCTATGTTTCACTGCACTGAACACAGCATTTTAGGGAAGTTCAGTACAATTTATTTCCTACTTTACTATTACCTGAGGTGATTGACAGGTATGACTGAGATAAGGAATACAACTCAGATGATCACCATTGTAAAGACAGGGCTGCCCACCCAGCTGACTTGCTTTTCTCACAACAAATTTCTGGCAATGACATTTCTACCCTCCACCAGCAGGTCAAGTCAATCAAACACGTATATATCCACCACTGCATATACAATTACATTCTGTTCCCTGATCAAACCTTGAGGCAGGACAAACTATTTTCCTCTCTGTATGGAGTACACTACTAAAGAGCAAAAAAAAAATAAATAAATTACTGATGGCCCATGTTACAATTCCTTTCTGAAAAGGAAGCCAGGAGTTTCATTAGAAAACACTACAATATTAGGCAAAGGTAAGTTACAATAAGCAATGAATATATGGCAAAAAGGCTGCTGCATTTAGACATCGCTGTCATCATATTGTATCCCAGTCCCTCTGCTCATTTTGGGAAGCTTTTTTAGCAAAATTATTTCAACTAGTTTGACTAGATGGAGCTATAGTTAAGTGTATTCTACCACAGGTTGTTTCTGCAATGCTTTGTGGAGGACCAATACTGCTCTGCAGTAGAACTGAGGGGCTCATATCTCATTAGCCACAAGCTGTTTCCTGTCAAGAAAAGCTTTTATTTTTTTTCCCCCCACCCAGAAATCACGGCTAAACTGCTTCTGTGGATTTTAACATTGATTTTTATCTCAGTATGTGACAAGTCTATGCAGAATAATTATCGTTATTTGGTCCAGTTCGGAATCATTCATCACCCGAGTTGGTCTCATGTTTATTTGTTTATGTTTGGGTTAGGTTTTTTGCTTGTTTTTGTGGGTTTGGTGTGTTTGGGTTTGTTTTTTTTTTTTTTTTTACTTTTTTTTTTGCAATTACAATGAAAGCTCTTTAATGAGTTCAACACTTCTGCCTGATGCTTAGGTGATACATTCTAATCAATTTACCAGGCTAATTATAAATGTGACTAGGTGGCTGTAAGCACTGAGAAAACATAATCCTCTCTTTACTTTTGTTTCTGCAAATATCTGTTCCTGTAGTAAACAGTTATGTTACAAATTAAGAGCATTTCACAGTATAAGTGCAGGAAGCTTTGTCTACTCGTGTCACTGTTTACCAGAAAGTCATAATAAAACAAAAAAAAAAGTAGTTGTGGATAGAGAGGAGGGCCTGAACAAGAGGTGACAGCAGTGAATAGCAATGTTTTGACACCTCAGCTCTACCTGCCCAGTGTCCCTTCGAGGTAAATTAAGCTTGTCAGCATATAGCAGGGAAAAAGTAGAGTTTACAGTTCTATAACAGAGATTTATCCTTTTCAGTCTTACACAGAACCACAAAGCCTTTTATTTGATAACTTATAGCATGAAGTCAGCCAAAACCATAGCCCATAAAAATGCAAAGTTGTATCAGAGGAAATAAAGAAAAGAATTATTGAACAAATTATTTTTCAAAACTGTCTGATTTTTTAATACTGATTTAATACTGGACCAGGCCCTAAAAAAAACACCCCCAAAACCCCAAACAACAGAGTACACGTTTGGTTGAGAAGGCAAGGAACTCACTACTTCAAATAGCAGCTTGCATCTGTGGAGAGAATACATCAATTCTGGCCTTCTTTCTTAGTAAAGGAACTAAAACATTGGAAACAAAAGCCAGCATGATGAAACATCTAATATATGATGATGAAACATCTAATATCACTTTCCTAGCTTTCTCAATTTATATATGAAATAATGCAAACATCTCTCCAAGGAGACGAAGCGTTATTAGCTTGTCTTTATTTAATTTAAAGAGCAATGACACTGTAAACTGCATTTCATCAGGCACAAACTGGGGTCTGCATTACTGTGCAACTAATGTTTCTTGTAACTCTCTAATAGGAATGAATCCCCTTCCCTATTTTTTTCAGCATGGATACCCAATAGAAGGTTAGTGTGCTGGAAACACTGAAGAAAGAAACGACATAGGTTGTTGCCTCTATTATTTCACTTAATTTCTAAGAAAAGTCTTGAGTGCGTGGTAAAATATTGATGAGAGATTAAAGAAGATCAACTCTTGATACAGATCTACCTGCTTTGCATTATTTTAAAAGACAGTACAGCAATGTACCTGCACGTTAAACTGTGTTCATACAGTGTTTTTAAAGAAAGAGAAATTTGCCTGACCATAATTGGATAAACAGAGTCTTTGACGAGGTGAATTCACCTTTGCTAACTTGCTGCCTTAAATGGCAATAATTTAGTCCTATATCTGGATAGTAAATACTTTTTTGGAGTTTATGCCCCAGGGGGAATGTTCCGTAAATTGTTTGCTCACTAAAGAAACATTGTTTTTAAAAAAGAAACAAACAGACAAATTTTGTGTTCTAGTAACTGTTCCAAACTCCGGTAACAAAACCACTGGCGGAGAACTCTGGAATTAATGATACCACTGCAGAAAGTTACTACCTCTAGACTGTGCATTCAAGGTCATTTGGCTTTTTGGAAAGGTTAAGCAATTCTAAAACAATGCGAAGGACAAGAGTGCACTGGTACAGCCTCTGATTTCAGACTACAGGATTTATGGTATACATCAATAAGAGAGAAGCAGGAAGTCTTTGTTCCTTCCTTCATTCCCTGTGTTTCAAGAGTATGTTTCCAAACCAGCAGCTAACTCAAGATATGATTAATTTGGACTATATTAGAGTGAAAGAGATTGCATGTATAAATTGGAAAAAATACATAGGGAAGCACAATCATTCCATAATGACAAATAGGAAAAAGTATGAGAGAGACAATGGGGAAAAAAAGTATGCACAAACAGTGCTGTTTCCTAGGAACCTTGCATAAGTGACTATTTTTACCCTTTTCAGGCTATCACCATGGTATTATTTGTTTGCAAATGGAGAAGAGTATCCAGGGGTCTTATTTATTTATTTCGAAAGGGGAAAAAAGCATTCCCCTCCACCACCCTGAATTCCTGATGGAAGTTACAGATACAAACATAATTAAAGTGAACCTCATTTTCCCACAACTGTGATAACAGACTGATGAATTTTCTGGTTCTCATAAGTGTAAATATGGCTTAGGGTTTGGTGTCACTTTTCACTTTAAAGTGCTATGCTCAATTCTCTGTGCCTCAACAAAATTCTTTTTCTCTAAAAGCAGGACAGTACCCAACCCTAACATAAAGCATAAGGAATTAGACAGTAAGTCCTTTGAGGATCTGGGCCTCATTGTCACTCCATTTCCATTCCTAATCTTTAATATGAGAACAGTTGCATTTTCTTACTTCACATCAATTGCTCTAAGAAGATACCTGTGCTAATCTCCCAAATATTTCAACAGCAGTCACAACGCTGCCCTCAGTTCTACTCTATTTTAATCTTGGTTTGAAATACTCTGGGCAGATGTGAATGCATTTAACCTCAACATTGGTAGAAGATATTTTGGAAAATAACACCTTTACTGAAGATAAGTAATGTTTAAGGAAGATGGAAATTACAAGAAATTCCAAAATAATTGAGAAAATTTTGGCTAAAGAAAAAGTAAAGATGAACCAAAAACATTAGAAATATTCAGCTTTCACTAGTGTCAAAACTTTTTTTTTTTTTTCAGAAAAATCAAAATACTTTGGATTTAACTTTTCAACATTAAAATTTCCACTGAAAGATAATTATACAATCAAGAAAAATTACATTTGTTGATTCATATTTTTCCTCCTCGTTTTGCCACAACCCCTTTAATGAAAAATATCAAACCTACTGGAAAAAATGCTCTCTCAGGCTTTCCAGTTATTGAGTCATTATAAAAGAAAATATACTTCCATCTCTCCAGGAATGCACTTTTCCTCCTTTCTGCATCCTTAAAAACAAATAGTGATGTTTGAAGACCAACATGCTGGTCACCCACCTGGCAAGGACTTTCTTTTTGTCTCTCTGTTTCTCTTTGTTCCCTGTCCAACCACTTTTTCTACCTTAGCAGAAAACAACCAGGGCTTAAAATCCTTTCACTTTTACCTTTGTCTCACCACCTTCTGAAATGTCATCCAGAAGAGAAGTGAAAAGACAGAAGAGGCAACTGTACAAGTCAGATCCGAGTAGTGCTGTTGTTTGAGGGTTTGTAACCTCAAAAAGCATTCGGAAATCAAAAAAGGAAAATCCACCATAACTGAACTGCTTATTCTTAATTACAAATATCCCTGGAAAATGCTCACTCATCAAGTGAAGCCTTTTGTATTTAAATGGAAGCTCAAATGTTTCACTGTACCAAACAGCTGAGCACAACTGAAAATTAAAACTGTTCTAGGTTTGCCTTAGCACGTGCCCACATATAAGGTTCTATTCCTGTTAAAATATACAATTAAACATATACCTTGTACATGTTTGCACATAGATACCCAAACAGGACAAGGGATGAAGAAGGAGAGAGATAAAATCATCAATAAACTTCCATTTGTTTCTGTAAATTTAACTTCTCCTTACTTCAGACTGTATATTTAAATTAGACTAGAACAGCATATCTAAACCCTGTTCTTCAAATCTCTGGTTTGGAAACAAGTCTAAAACCAGTCATTGCACTAGTACATTGAATAAATCCTTGCTACCTGGACTTCCAACACTTTCACTGTTCAGCTTGCTTCAGGTGATACGTAATTCTCTAAGATAAATGAAGAAAAAGCAAAGGTAGAAAAATCAGGTTTTGAAAAATCAGGTGTGTGTGGCATTACACTTTTCTGTTCTGGTTTCCAGATTACCAGTGTCTTTTCAGTGAAATACTCTGTAGTTGTAAATAGTCCTGACGAAATCATCCTAGTGGTAAATGGGGATCAATACCAAGAAGTTTGATCCTTGAGTTTGGTCAATGTAACAAAATATGGACCATTAAACACACTTTCAAAAAAATCCTCTTGATAAATATATTTACTATAAAAACTATTGTGAAGATTTGTGTGTGTATGTGGCCTTTTAACACACAAAAGGCAATACTGTCTTAAAGGTGGGAAATACTGTGCCTGCAGATGGTTTTGATCTGAACAGGCACTCCCTTGATGACTTTGTGTTGATCAATACATTGATACATCCTGGCCAAATGGGAACGTTCCCTGAAGAAAACAGTTCTGATTCTCACAGAGCAGAAGTCAGAATGACAAATAAAACGTTTTCCACTTGTGATCATCTGTATATTCACAAAGTTTTCCTTACTGATGATTTTACCCTCCATGTCAATGTTTGGCTTCTTTGATGTTTGACTCCTTTTCTAGTACAGAAGAGATCTCTGAAACACTTCTCTGATGCAGCTAATGAAAGTTCAAATACAAAACAACAGGTTTAAAACTGACTTTGTACTTGATGGTTTTTTTTCCCTCTTTTGGTTTACACAATAAAACAAGACCAGGAATCTGGTCTGGAGAATGACTGCTGTATACAGTTCCAGTAGCCCTTTTGAGCCTAAGTGGCACCAAACTATAAACAACAAAACTACTTAGGCCAGACAACATTTTTAGGCACCAGAACCCAGGCTTGAACTACAGACATGAAAGGCAGTTTACACCACACAAGGATGTATATTCCACTCTGTCTTCCATCCTCATTGCTTCAACACTTGCTCTTTCCTTCTCTGTCCTTCCAACAACACTATTTGTGTTTCAGACAGAGGAGGCTTCCTCCAGTGCAAGATTCTGACTGAAGAGAATATTTTCTCAGGTGATTGCTTTTTGTCAAATTTCATTTGGGAGCCTCGGTTCCTATTAACAGATATTAGGAGATCAGGGTTGCATCCTGCTAGTCTTTCATGTACCTGTTTCCCTAATGAGTATGACACGCAGATCAGTCGTAGATGTGGCTCTCATTTGGTGCAATTTAGATATCACTTAACGTGAAACTACATTAGACTTCAGTGTACTTTGAAATAAAATCACTTACTCGACTGACTTTCTTTTTTCCTCCCTGTGGCCTATGAAATATCTATTGATATGGCAGCGCTGATCTGCAGCAGTTCTCCCTGCTGACTTAGGCCAGCAAGCTGCTCATGAATCTAGCAGATGTTTCGGTTGTCTAGGCCAATGGAAACCTTATGGACCCTTTTTTCTTCATCTCCTCCCAGGAGCAAATGTTAGTACAGCAGATATCTGGACGTGTGCCATGTAGCAGCAGAGACAGGAGAAAGCTGCTGTGGCTGCCCTAAGCGTGGTGCTGTACAACGATTGTATTTTTCCCCAGTCCTCTTTAAAAGGGTTGTTTGTAAATGCCATGTTCCTCGAATATAGCTAAACATAAAATCTGGGGGGTTTAAAAACATATCCCTAGACTTCTCCTGTTGTGCTGTTGAACCTTAGATTAATACACAGGTGTAAGTTAGGAAGGTCTGCTCATGTGTAAGACTTCTGTTTCGCAGACAATACAAATTTAGAAATGCCCAAATGCCAGCTGCATTGAACGGCCTGCCCCCAACAACAGGTGGTACAGACTGTGAAAGTGGAAACTCTTAAGGGGGTTTAGGAACAAGAATAATCTAAATTTTTTTTAAATTTGATTTAAAAAATGGAATGTTGCCCAGAGAAGCCACGGATACCCCATCCCTGGAAGTGTCCAAGGCCAGGTGGGATGGGGCTTTTAGCAACCTGGTCTAGTGGAAGGTGTCCCTGCCCATGGTAAAGGGATTGGAATGAGATTATCTTTAAGGTCCCTTCCAACCCAGGCCAGTCTGTGTTTCTATATTTCTATGATAATTTAAAGGAAATTATATTCCCGAATTCTCCAGCTGCTCTAAAAAACTGCTTTCTGAAAAATTATTTTTTATCACTTGACTTCACTTTCACGGGTAGATGAAAGGAAGTGTCTCTTATTCCAGCTCTCCAAGTTCTTATTCTAGAGCCTGTTTCCTTTTTTTTTATTGTGACCTCTGGATCCCTTTTATTTGTGAAACTTTGACATGGGGTCTGTCATTTGCAGTGGTCTATAAATAAAACACTTCAACCCAATTATCAAATTTATCTAAAATCCTTGCCCTTGCTGTTCTTAAAAATAATGAATTGGTTAAACAAAAGGAATCAGCAGAAAAATGTTTTCCGAATTTCTTCATTTTATGCATTCATGAGATGTATTTTTAGATTCATTATTCCTCTCTCCTAAGCCAGTTAAACTCTGACTCCTCAGAAAGCACAAAAAGGGACAGGACAGGCGTGAAGGCAGTGGCAGAACTAGGAGCTCAGAGCTGACTTCTAAATTTCTACAAGAGGCATTACCATTATTGACATGATCATCAACGTCACCTGGACTGCAATCTTTGTTTCTTTTTCACTAGTATGGCCTATAGTCCAACAGGCCCGACAGAATAACTTTATTCATCAATTACTTTCAATTAGAAAAACTGCATATTTCTTAGGAAGTAATTCCAGCTCCTCACAGCAATAAGTATATCAACACAACAATTCAATTTTTTTTGTCTTCCTTAAAATCATATTTTGGTGTGTACTCTTGAAAAAAAGAATTCCTTACAGATCTGGAATGAGAATCACAGTTAAATTAACTGCATTCAAAGGCAAAGAATCAAATTAATCAGCTGCGTATAAATCTAAGCCCTACTTAAAAAAATATTATTTTTAATTAAAAAAGGTCATACTTAGAGGCTACAATAGCTATAATTGCTCTAGTATAGAAAAGTTTCAGTGACTTTTATGACACGTGATACACAAGGGCTCTCTGCAATAACACTTTTTTTAAAATCCACTGAAATATTAGAAATCAGCAAGTATATTGATATGTGCATTAAAGCAATTTTCTAGATCAGTGACTTGATGTCAGCAATGGTTGACTAGATTCCCTACTTGGCTGTACGAATATTTTAGTTGAAACCTTTCATTTTATAATTTACTGAATTATTCTAAAGGTTATTTGGTACCTAAAAAAATGTTGACTTGAGCGAGTTTCTTCTAGAAAAGAGAAAACGTCAATTATTCTGTACATGGCTGAAAAAATGTTTGCTCGAGTCAAATTTGCAGGATAGCCAAAAATTCTGCTCCTAATCTCATTACCACATTTCTTGCATTTTACGTAATAAATTGACGCAAATGTGCTATTTTCCAGGATTAAATCATATTATTTTGCCATGACTAAAAGGCAGGAGTGCTCACACACATATTAAAGCCCAGTGAGGTAACTCCCAGCTGTGGAGTGACCACATATCAGAAAAAAAGAAAAATAAAGGCACAGAGCAGCTGAAGGTTTGCTTGCTGAATGATGAGTACCTTTGGAACAAGCTTTAATCTTACTAGTGTGGGCACCAGCACCTCAAGCTGACATACCCACAGGTGGTTATTACCCGAATCAGTGCCACACTCACATGCCCAGGTGGAAATGAAACTCTGAGCTCACCAAGGGGCGCTGCAATGAGAGGCGGGAAGAAAAAGGATTCAGGCAGTGAGGGTGAGCAGCCCCCTCTTTAGGGACCGTGGAGGTAGAGGCAGCAGCATTCCTGAAAGGAACATATGGGGCAGCCACAGGTGTGCCATTTCCTTAATCACCCTAAGGTGTGAAATATTTGCAGAACTAACAAAAAAACCCGCTGCTGTGCAATTAGGGAAAGGCAAAGAAGAGTTTCTCAGTTGCATCTATGAATGTATCGCTGTCTGTTGAGCAGCTCTGCAGTTTGTGAGCTCCACAAACACACGCAGCAAAAACGTGATTCTCCTTTGCAGCCAGTTCTAGAAAGTGTTAATCACATTAGTACTGACTGTTGATGGTTTTATTCATGAGAGGAAAAGGCAAACAAGAGCAAGCATGAATTGAAATGCCTTAGAAGATACTACAAATTCATTTTGAAAATGTAGGGGGCTTACAAAGCATAAACCTCCCACTCGGTAAGAAATTAATTACATAGCAGAGGAGGATATCTGATAAAATTTACCAGACTGATTTACCAGCTTCATTATAGAGATTTTTAAATTCTTTTTAACAGACTAAACAGGCAAATATATTTCCCCATTAGGGAAATATAAATGTCAAAGACCCCATTTGCATATCAGGGGAGGGCAGGAGAGGGGAGGAGGAGACACAATGGCTAACATCTGTTGCACAGATTGAGATAACTAGACCTTCTCTGGACAGCAGAGTGCATTTCTCAGGTGCAGAAATGAAAGAGCAATGCAGTGAATTAATGTGTTTTGAAGTCGAGGAATGTAAGTTAAATATTAGTTTCTGAACTTTTGAATTTTAAAGTTAGTCTTTAAAGTACATTGCAAACAACAGATGCTTGGGTTTAGGTCTCAGAAGGAGCATAATTATATTAGTAGCTTTCAATCACAGTATGTTCTGAGCAAAATAAGTAATTTATTTTTTTTTTTTCTAGCTGGTCTTTCTTAGTTTTTTAAACCTACACAGTAGAAAATGCAACATGAATATTTCTAAATCTTGTTGTCTGCTTACATTCAACTGATTTTTTTTCTTTCTGTTTGCACAAAGCACCTCCTTCTTGGCATTCATCCCCTCAGCAATCAGAATCCCAGCTTGAAATACAATATATGAGGGGAAGGTAAGAGAACTGATCTCGCTCACCAAGTGCCTTTGCTTTGAGTATCGAGACTTCTGTATTTTCAAGACTGTGCACTTGTTTATGTACACTGACAAAGCAAACAAGCAAGTGCTTAGAACACAATGCATTGTATTAACGTTGTTACTGCAAATTTTATACCCACACACATCTACATGTTCGCTGCACAGGCTCCTTTGACTGCAGCCATTATAGAGTAACTGGTCTGGTTGTGAAGTAGTTAGCTAAGAATATAAAGATTTGAGAAACATTTCATTTGGGAGAGGAAGCTGATGATGTAGTGGGCATTTTCTGTGATGAAGTCCTACCAGTTAAAAAAAAGTGCATGAAGTTCTATGTCTCTGAGCGTAGAGCACATGAAACAACAGAAAAGGTGACTTTGTTCATGATTCAAACCTTTTCTCAGTCAATACTCAGCCTCAAGGCATCTATCACGCTTGGACTCTATTTTTTTTTTCTTTTCAGTCTGTAGTCCAGTGCTCAGTGCTGTCTCTTCAGAACAGTGGGAAGTAGGTAACTGCTACAGGACCAAGTCCTACAAGGGCTCATTTATACTGTTTCTCCATTTCTGACCTAGAGCAAGCACAGCTATCTCCACACTATACCCCAATTTGCAGTGTAACCATCAGTTTTACTGATCTTCCCGAGTTTCCTCCATAGAACCACAAACAAATTATTGAGATAAACTGTATATCTTCCACACCTGACCTTTGGGCCAAGCAGTTGTGGAGTAGAGATCACTGCCCTCTCCAACATTGTTATATGGCTTTTTTTGAACTCTCTTAATTTCAATAGTAATGTATCCCCAATTTCAAGAAGGTACAGCAAAATCCATTGACAAGTTCTTTCTAAACCCTTAGTAAAAACCTAGCTTCTCTACAGTCTTCTACCTCTTGATATTACAAGTGCTGTTTTACTCACTTTTAGATGTTGCTCCTTCTGCTTGACTCTGAGAATCAAAGGAACAGAAAGAATGATAGCAATGAAGACATCTTTTACCATCATGCATTGTACAAAAAGCCTCAGCCAGTTCTCCTGAGCACCACGGAATTATAGTCTCATGCACTTATAAATCTTTCTTACAGCATCTGTTGGACTTCCCGGGAGAACTTCAGTTCTCCTGGAATAACATCCACTGATCAAAATGGACTTACCAACACAGTAATGCCAACACAAGTCAAAAGTCAGAAGAAATGTAGCTTGCTACAGTATAGAACACATCTAAAAAAATCAGTGGCATAGAAGAGGATTTGACCTTCTCAATTAGTCTGACATAAAATTAAATCATGTCTAATTTAGATATCCTTCCACTTTGAATTTATACTTTTTGCCATTGAAAGCAGTTGCCTCAAAGCCTTTTGTTGAGCATACTTCTCATGTGTGACAGGCTTGGATCAGTTAGTCTACCTTACTCTGCCACTGGCAGCAGAGTCTAGAATGTCTCTGCTGCTTTCCTGGAGATGCTTTTCTCCCTTGCCAAGTCCCGCTTCCTCCACCCTGTGTGCTGCTGTACCACTCCAGCTCCCAGACTGGCCAGACCCTGAGCTGAGCCTGTGAAATGGTTGGGTTTCAGCAGTCTCAGGTCACGAGGACTGGGAAGAACCTCTCTGATATCACCTTGGAAGAAAGAAAATCATTACCAAACCACACGTCTGTGATTTCCTGTCTGCAAGAGATACTTATAATGCAGACAGACGCATGTAAAGCAAATACGCACTGAATGCAGTATGGGTTACAAAAGATGACTCAAAACCCAGCCAGAGTTCTCTTGCTTAATGTTACACTAAACTCACTTACAGAAACAACTTACAACAACATTTCACAAAGGAAGTTTGCATATTTAAAAGGCCAAGAATAACTGGCTGGCTTTTAGTTAAACATAACTCTGCCCTGTGTTTTCATGGAAAAAAACGAGGTAACTTACAGTCTCCAAACAAGCCCATACTGCAGTGTCTTTTCCACTGAAAGACTCCAACATTATTTACACTGCTCCTGGGCAATTACTTTGAAATAATAAACTCACTGCAGCTAGTTCATCTCATTCCACATGCATGGAATCTTTCTGTTCTAGGACTATATACAGGTTCTCAAATGTCCTCGGTAAAAACAGCTTTTAATGGCTTTGCTCTGGGGCAAGAGGGGAAAAAATCAAAACTAGGCCTTGCTTATGTTTTCAGCAAGAACCATTTATATACAGCTCTTGTAGAACTGCACTGGCCTATAAAGAGTTGTTATGTTTTGTTTTTTAATTCATCTAAGCTTTAAAACAGGCAGAACAGCACTATCCAAAAAAAATCTTCGAAATAAATGAACCTGCTCCAAGAAAGGATGAACACAAGGTGAGAAAACCAACAACTAAAATTATTAATTGGGATTTGCATAAAGATTTCCAATTTTTATTCAAACTATATAGGAATATATATATATATATATATATATATATATACATAAAATCCAGTGATTCCAAGAGCTGGAGCTTCAGTAAAAGAGAAAACAAACAGAACACCAAACAACATGAGACTTGTCACAGAACAGCAGGACATAAGAACTTTCTTCTTCAGATACAAATGAAAATGTGAAAGAAACAATTGCATGTTGCATCACTGCTGCACTCTGATTCTTTTGTTCCAAAAACCACACAAGATGCACTAAGCTGCTGATACAAGAACAGGAAAAGCATGAAATCTCTATACCAGTCTATATTTGAGAACTAGTACAGTGATACAGAAAACTCACTTACTTTTGACTGCTCTAACTACTGATGTTACAAATACTCTTGCTTCGGGCTTCATATACAGAAGGACAACATCACAGGGAAGAGAGAGAAAAAAAATAAAAATCAACAAAACCAGCAGCCCCTCTCACCCCCCAAAGCAATATCACATTTGTTCATATATGGGAAGTTCTGTTCCAAAAGCCTGGAACAAAATGTACAGCAAACCCAGCGCTTGCAGAAGTGAGAAGTGCAGACACTCTGTTCACATCCAGCTGACGCAGGACCTCTGGAAAATTAGATGGAGGCACGAGGGGGTAGGGTATTTCTGCTTTCCCTGCCTAGCACATGGTATGAAAAAGTGTTCAATATGGATAAATGCCACTACAGTTACTGCAAAAGAGATGTTAATCAAATTTTTGCTCCCGAATTATGGCAACCATGGATATCTAATGAAATGTAACACAACATCCTAAGAGCTACGGTGAAACCATTACAATAAGAAGCTGAGGCTCCCTCCTTTCACTGCTGGAAGCAACATTTGCCAGCAAAGAAAATAAACTTTTTTATTTGTTCTCCCTCATATGCTTACAGATGACTCGACCAAAAGTATTCAAATAACAAATAGAGGTAAGAGGTAGAAGGTAACTTTTTTAGCACTCACAGAGCTGCCCGGTGTGGCTGTGCTATTAAAGATGAGATAGAAAAGCTGTACCCAACCTCTAAGCAAACACACTCCTAAGAAGTCAGAAAAAGCTTTGCTGGTGGTGTGTGATCATACACAGATTAATGATTTCAGAAGGTAAGACAAAGAGTTGGTAAGAGCTAGTTCTGCCCCATTCTCCAATTTGCATTCATGGTGTAAGGCTTCAGTTATTATTCCTTAAAAATAGCTGAGAGACCACATTCCATAAAAAAAAAACCCTAACATTAAAAACATTTAAGTGTAACAGCAGAAAGGAAGGCTGGACTAAAATGATGTCTTGCAGACAACACTGGAGAAATGGAATCCTAAGGCAGAGAAACAGAGCAACCAAACTGGACTGCAGACAGAGAGAATATTAAAACATTGCTTTGGGCAGGCTACCTGCAGATGACTGAAACCTCAGGAAGACGGAGAGAAAAAGGTTATGACAAGAAGTCTGAACAGCAATGAGCAATTTTTAATCAGTCTTTAACATACCTAACTTGACATGTATAGAAGAGGCCTAGTTTCCAAAGGGCAGATCTTAGGATCGGCTGAAAAACTGAAAACCACTAGTCAATTCAAAATTTCTGGCTGAAACAGCTTGGGTGTGAAGAAGGTTTTACAAACAATGAATGATAACAGGGTAAAGCATAGCGATCACTGGAATTGGAAAAAAACCCCATCAATACAGAGAAAATTGGATTAAGAGGAAGTTGAAAGTACAAACTCCATTAGAAGGTCAACACCAAAATATGTCCCAGAAATGCATCCATTCTGATGACTTTCTGTTTTAAAAAAAATAACTTTACATCTGATATGCCAGAGAGGAACATTGCAAATTTTTATTTAGAAATGCATTTCAGATTGTTGTTTGTCTTTAAATATTGCCTTTTACATTTGATAATTCTTGAGATCACACATTGCATAAGAAATGCTAAACAAACTAATGACAAATTATAAAAGAAAACTTTTAAGTTTTAGCAAACTAAAGCATTTTAAAGTAACTTTGTTTCAATTTGGTTTGGGTTTTTTTTTTTTTTCCTTGATACCTCACTGAACTTGAAGGATGGAATATCCTTCAAATACTTTGAATAAAAAAAAAAATTCTAATATAGACTATTTTAATGTAAAACTTTACAAAAAAACCCCAAACCCAAACATCACACCTCAATGAGTTCCACAACATTCCTTTACATTTATATGTAGTCTCTAGTTGCATCACAGCAATAAAAGAGAGATTTACAAAACACAAAGTCTATCTCCATTTCTCTCTTACAGGTAATAAGAAATAACAATAAATTCTTTAAGTAGAAGCATAGAATAGACTAAACCAATTTTCATTCTGCTTCAAGTTGGGTGTGGAGGGAATTGGCTAATAAAAAGTCTTACACACAAAACGCATTATAGGAAGGCTTATTTCCCCAAAAGTGGGTCAGAAACAATTTCAACCTTGTTAACGGGATGTGGAAACAAAGAATGTTGAAACAAGCAATGCAAGAAAGAGATTTTTAACTCTTTTTTTTTTTTTTTTGTACCCAACCCATAAGTTTAACAAACAAAATTTAAGGGATCAAAGCTAACCTATTATGAAGCATAAAACTATGTCCACTGAAAACCACAAATTATGTATGGAACAGGCACATTTACTAGTGCTGCCAGTAATGCAGAACATCTCTGAATGAGCAGTGACTGGTGAATGCCTCATGTTCTTTTATGATGAATTACACAGAAAGCCCCAACACCACAACTAAGGTGCTGGAGTTCATGCACATGAGTGCTTGAGAGTCACAGAATAAGGGGGAGACAAAAAAAATACCTTTTTCCTTCTGGTCAGGTCCAACGTTTTATGAAGAGTAATTGCCACTAACGCAAAAATTAACATACTGAAAAAGTCAGATAAAATTGTCTTCTCCACTTCCCATTTTATTTATTTCTCTCCTCACTCCCCTCAGCACATCTCCTTTCTTCAAGTGATGCAGCTGCATAAAACTTTGAAGTACTGATTGCAGTGATGCACTAAATTCCACGAAGAAGTTAAAGCATTTGAGAATGTAAGAACCAGCATGTTATGCCAATTTTTTGCTTCTTTCAGAACAAAGGGTGATTTCAAAACAGGTTCATTTATATTAAAGGCTCAAAAGAATTTGAAGTCCTAGTGAAGTGTGGGGAATGTCTATACAGCCCAGTGAGGCACAGTGCATCAGCTCTTCCCTGCTCCAAACCTCCCACCCAGTCATTACAAGCCTGCTTGTTTACTTGCTACCTGTGTGGACACGTGGCTGTGAGCAGTTTACTATTTCCTAAAACAGACTGATGAAAATCTGTAGGCAAGCTATCAGATTCAACTAAAAATAGGGTGAAATACACTTGCTATGCAACCTGCCTTAATACAGTACCTCAGGAAAATATGAAGTACTGCTAAACAATGCAATTTCCCCCCCAGATACTTCAAGTGGCTCTGATTCCAGCTAAAATATCATGGAATCATAGAACAGAAAGGTTTGGGTTGGAAGGGACCTTAAAGATCATCTAATTTCATCAACCCTGCCATAGGCAGAGACACACTCTGCTAGAGCAGATCAGGTTGCTAAAAGCCCCATTCAGCCTGGTCTTTAACACTTCCAGGGATGGAGCATCCACAGCTTCTCCAGGAAACGTGTTCCAATGCCTCACCACTCTCACAACAAAGAACTTTCTCCTGAAGTTCTAATCTAAAACTGCCCTCTTTGAGTTTAAAGCCATTACCAGCTTAGGATCGCCCCAACCCAGGTGTAGGACCTTGCACTTGGCCTTGCTAAACTTCATGAGTTCCACACAGTCACATGTCTTGAGCCTGACAAGCAGGACATCCCTTCCCTCCAGTGTGTGCCCTCCAGCACACAGCTTGGTGTCGCTGGCAAACTCACTGTGGGTGAGGTGAATCCCACTGTTCTTGTCACTGACCAAGGTGTTAAACAGCACTTGTCCCAGTACTGACCCCCAAGGAAGGCCCTTCCTCACTGGTCTCCACTTGGAAGTCAAGACCACAACTCCAGCCAGTCCATCCATCAAATCCATGTCTCTCCAGTTTGGAGACAAGGGTTTTGTGAAGGACAGTATCAAATGCTTTGCACAGGTCCAGGTGGATGTTGTCAGCTGCTCTTCTCTCATCCACCAGTGTTGCCACCTCGTCATAGAGGGCCATCAAACTTGTCAGGTGTAATTTGCCCCTTAGTGAAGCCCTGCTGTCTGTCACCAGTCACCTCCCTATTCTCCATGTGCCTCAGCAGAGTTTCCACAAGGATCCGATCCATGATCTTGCTGGGCACTGTGGTGAGACTGACTGGGTTGTAGTTCCCTGGGTTTTCCTTTTCCTCTTTTTTAAAAAATAGGGGTTACATTTCTTTTTTTGCAGTCAATGGGAACTTTACCAACTGCCACAACTTCTAAAATATAATGGCTTAGCCACTTCGTCTGTCAGTACCCGTAGGACCCATGGATATATGAAAGTATTTTTCAGTCCTTGTGCTATTTGAAAAATCCCAAGTCTTTTCTATTTACTTAGACCTATACAGAAGTAAAAATATATAAATTTCTTCTTCTTTTCATACTGAAGACACTGGTTTAGCACTGCATTTTTTTCCAACTTCTCATTTAAAGCAGGTGGTTTAATTTTCAAATCTTCAGGGAAAAATATCCATCTTGAGCTGAAACTTTATCTGTCTCAATTCAGGAGAGAGGATTCATTTTTTTCTCCTAAAGAAAGTTATAAACCTCATCTTGAAGTCTTTGAAGATGAAATGTATTTTCCCTATGCTCCTAGCTTCAGCAATGGCCTAGAGATTTAACAGGAAAGTAGGTCATTAGAGTCCCAGATACTTTCTTTGACATAGCTAAATGACATTTCTTCTGGAATCCAAATGTCATTTTTGCCCTTTATTCTTAGAAAAATAGAAGTCAATCCCCACTAGAAAACACTGCAATCATTACTTTTTGATAGAAAATTTAAATCAATGAAAAATAAAATAAGTTTGAGGTACTGCTTCTCTTCAGCTTGTGTTTCATATCAGTTTTCTAGGTTTCCTGAGCTGCCCAAGCCTCTTTCAGCTAGCTAGTGTTTTCTAGTCAAGAATGAATCTAGATGTATACAAGACAACATGTGTGCATTTTGAAGGCCAGCTCACAGAGTTCACCATCGAAAAAATTCTGCTCTGTTTCACCCTGATTTAGAGAAAAAGAAAACGTAGCATTTTAGTGAACTTTCGTGCTTCAATCTGACTTCACATTGTAATGCACTCAACAGCCACACAAAGCATAATGACTACATTACCATAGCGCAGATAAGTGAATAGCAACGGCTGAAACACAAAGCTCAACAGGTTTCCAGTCTAAATGGGCTAATTTCAATCACACTAGTTGAGAGAGCCTTGTCTTTCCTTTCACTGGCATCCTCCCCATGCCAGCCCAGATCTCTCCCCCAGCACAGTGTTTCTCCTCTAAGGATCCCCACTTCTCCCACACACATTTTAAGCGTGGCTGTGAAATTTTACAGATTGATTGGCATTTTGTGCTTTTCTATTATGCTCCCCCAGGATACACAATTTATGCCTAATAGAAGCTCACATCACACACTCAAGGAAACAAAGGAGAGAGAAACAGGGAAACAATGTGTTTTCATAAGGCCTTAATACTTGAATGACACAAGTGACAGAACAACACTGAAAATGGAAAAAAAATTACCCAAAACACCCTAGAGCCTGGTGGGAAGCCAAGGGGATGGCCTACCAGGAAAAATTCTGAAATGCAAATCAGCATGGAAGTTGAAAGATCTGAGCACTAGAAATATGGTTTAGTTTAATTGATATGTAAAATCTGTGTTTAGCATTTACTTAAAAATCCTCTCCCGCTTAATTCAGTTCTTTCTTCCTCCTTTCAGGAGTTCCTTTCTCTCATCACCCTTCACACAGGTCCCAAGTATATCAAACACAGGTCCCAAGTATATCAAACTCCTGTTTTGCCTTCTTTTCTGTAACAGGTTTGGAGGTTTCAACCTCTGACCCCAGGGTGAAGAAGTGAAACAGTGGCATACAGGCTTTGACCAGAATCCAGGGAAAAGGTTCGGACAACTTCCTCTGTAATTCCAGCAGCACAGAACAGAGTATTTACAAACAACTGAACAACATCCGCACAGTCACATGCACTTGTCTTCTCTATAACTAGGATTGTGCTAATGAAAATGCAGGGAAGTCCCTAAAAAACCTCCTGTTGTTTTCTCATAATGTTCATCTAATTATGTTCCCTCATAATGTTCATCTACTGCACGTTCCAGTGCTGAGCTACTGACTTTCTAGAAACCTATGCCTTCACCTCAAACCAAGAAGATAAAGAAATTAAGTCAGTAGCCTTGCAAAGAAATATGCTCTGGCTTTAGCACAGCAGATACAAAGATCGTGCTGGAATTTCCATTACTCACATCAAGTGTGCTAATCTGGATGTGCTCAAGGGCTTTGCTTTGCTAAAGACAAAACCTCTTCCCAGCTCTGACTAGCAGTAATGAGTCCAACTCCTGGCCCTGCACAGGACCACCCCAAGAATCACACCATGTCTCTGAGAGCATTGTCCAAACACTTCCTGAGCTCAGACAGGCTCGATGCTGTGACTGCTTTCCTGTTCCAGTGTCCAACCAGTCTTTGGGTGAAGAACCTTTCCCTAATATCCAACCTAAACCTCCCCTGACTCAGCATCAGGCCATTCCCTCGGGTCCTGTCGCTGGTCACCACAGAGCAGAGATCAGTTCCTGCCCCTCCTCTTCTCCTCATGAGGAAGTTGTAGCTGCAATGGGCTCTCCCTCAGTCTCCTCTTCTCCAGCTGAACACACCAAGTGCCCTCAGCCTCCCTCATACGGCTTCCCCTCCTTTTAAGTGTGCTTCCCTGATGTTGGACCTTGCTAACTAGATGGTTTCCCAAACCCCAGAAACTTGTGACATGGAGCTACAAGGCCCACTTTTTCTCCTGAGCTTTTGAAGAGAGAAAAAAAGCCAAAGATCAGAGGAATTATATTATGTCTGCTCTGGAAATGCATTTTTACTAGTCTGCTTCCTAGGGAATATTTATTGTTTGAGTGGGATGGGTATTTCATTATGATAATCATTACAAAAATTAAATTCTGTAGGAGAAGCCCAACCATGGGAGGTAAACCTATTCATCCTTTTCATTTCTGTACCTAACTTTATCTGAAAAGAATGTTGAATTATTAGCTCATTAGTTTTAAACACTTGTAAATTCCTAAAATGCCAATGGACATCAAGGCAGGGATTGATGTCTCTACAACTCCCTGACAGGAGGTTGTAGCCAGGTGGGGGTTGGTCTCTTTTCCCAGGCAATTCTCAGCAAGACAAGAGGGCATGGTCTCAAGTTGTGCCAGGGGAGGTTTAAGTTAAGATATTAGGAAGAATTTCTTTCCAGAGAGGGTGATCAGACACTGGAATGGGCTGCCCAGGGAAGTGGTGGATTCTCCATCCCTGGAGGTTTTTAAAAAGAGACATCTTTTTAAAAAAGATGTGGCATCAGTGCCATGGTCTGGGAACCACAGTGGTAGTGGATCAAGGGTTGGACTTGATGATCTTGGAGGTCCCTTCCAACCCAGCTGATTCTATGATTCTATGATATTCTCCCTTAATTTCTGAGCTGCTGCTTGGGAAGCATTAGCTAACACACTTTACATTTCCAGAAGTCAGTGACAGATAAACACAATAAGTACTATTACCCAGAACAAATGAAAACTGTTACTTCTGAAAGAAACTATGCCATGAAACAAAGGGATTTCCGATGACAGACATTTTGAATAAAAAGCAAAACTACGTGAAAAGCAAAAATTTCTACCTTGAGAAACCCAGCTAAAAGAAATCCTTTTTCTCCTGATGCACCACACACAGCACATGTAATGTACATGCATAGAAATGAGAATAACTATTAGAAATACCACACAAATAGAAAAGCCACCTCCCACAAAAGAAGGGTTTCAGTACTCTCAGTAGAAGTTAAGAAAAGAATAGTGAGGCCGTGGGAAACCAGATGGATGCATTCCATCATGCACAGGTAATGATATAAATCAGGAATCTAATCTTTGCTTACACCATCTAAACCAGCACGAGGAGGAAAGCTTTGGCAAAGTGACAGTGACTTCTAACAACAGCTCTAAGGCTGTTAGGGACCTGCAAAGCCTAGGTGGGACCTCTACCCTTGGCTGCTGCAAAGGATGTTAATTCAGAATCAACAACTTAAGGCAAACACTGCATATTTCTCTCCATCTCCAGTGATCCACCAGATCTCGTGGTCAATAGATCAGCACAAATCATCCCATGATCATATCTACCCAGATTTTTTGAAATAGCACCGTATGAACAGCACAGGAAAAAAAACCCCTTGCTACAAAGTGCTCTGCTCAAGTGTTTTCCACTACCTTTCCCTTATATGCAGTCCATCATTAAAATGTGAGGAAGTCCTTGAAGTTATTAGCTCTTGAAAGAATCCCAGAGTAATGCTGAGCACAATGCCTACTTACAGAGAACTAGAGATCCTTATGGAACTGTGGTAGCACACATGAAAAAGTCTTAGCTGATTGAGGCCTTTATGCCTCTACCAAGAAAGCAAGCTAATACAGATATAGAGCTACAAATGTTAGCAGTGATAGTGAATCCTCAGCCATTTAAACACCATGTGTTTCACCGACCATTGTCCACTAAAGTGAAATAAATTCTTTGAAGATCTGATGTCAAAGAGAGATTTAAGAAACAAACCTTAAGAACTGAGCTAATGTGGAGAACCAGAGTAAGTCCAATGGTGTTCAAGGAGGCATTCAAGGAAAAAAGAAAAATCCTTATATTTAAAACACTTCCTCCACTTCCTTTGGTTATAAAAGCACTCTGGAACAAAGCCAAGCCCAAAAGAAAAGCCTATGCTTTCAAAAGTGTTTATCAACAGAAGAGTAAAAGTCAGTGATCATAGATTTACTGTAACCAACTGTTACTCTCCAGTATTTAAGTATAATTATCAAATTCCTTTTCTCTCTGAGAAATTTTTTCTCACAAAATTGAGGAATTCAGATATTTGGGGCAAAGAGAAGTTGACAACCTGCCTCAGAGCAGCAGCTCCATCCAACTGCCAGATTTTAGGCAGTCACGCACAGCAATTCCACAGCACATTTAAAATATGACAAACACATCTTGAGAACTCACTATATCCTTTTGATTGTACCTAAATTAACAGTTTGGACTCTGAAGCAGTGTTTTGTCTGGCTGGAATGTGAAAAATTACTTAACTGAGCCAGTACACAGCAATATGTGTACTGTGTATTCTGTGTCCTATGTGTTCACGATATTTTCATATGGGAAATGCAGCTCACTGCCTACAGAAATTCACTGTTGATAACCATAAGGGCTCAGTGCTTAATACCATGACCAGATTTACAACAGCACCTTCATTCAAATAGCAAATAAAGGAACCACATTTCCAGCAGAGTTCTATTCAAGTATGGCAAGCTCTCCTAATGCACTGCTTTTGACAGTCTGGTCTCAAATACTTAACACCCAAATGAGGGCAGACAAATTGAAAAAAAAAAAAAAAAAAAAAAAGCAATCAGAATTCATTTTAGCCATTGTGGAGGGAAGAGTGGCCTATCTGAAAGCTGGGGAATAAGAACTGACAAAATGCTTTAGTCCACCTCAAAATGGAACATCCTCCCTGGAGTCCCTCTCCCATAACTGTGCTGCACTTCACAGGCGTGAAAACAAACATGATCTTGCTCCATCCCAACTTCTTCTACGCTGCCTAAATAACTATTTAGTCAATAAATGACTGACACATTGGCTCAGTGTAGATGTCTCTCAAATGAAAAGGATATGTCAACAGCAGTAGCCTCCCCCTACAGATATTGTTTCAGGGAGGCTTTGTACTTTCCTGTGCTATTTCTGTGGTGTTCAAGTGGCTTTATTCCATGATGACCTGCAACTTTAATGAAAGTGTTACTTTACCTCCACTGTTAACAGTGCTTTTTTACATCTGTTCTGGAAAACATACCAAAATAAAATGCATTAAAAGCAGAAAAGAGGACATATATGCTTGTCAAACTGCTGCTTCCAGTGCTGCTCCACCTCAGAAAGGAAAAGCCAATTCATATTTTCACAGTCTCCTTAACACACAGCAGAACTTGGGACCTTGAATGGCAGAAGGATTCTGGCTGGAACCACAGTGGTGAGCATTTGGACTGTGTACACACAACATCACCTGGAAATCTCAGCTGTCTCAATATTGGAAATATCTTACAGGTGCTAGGGCCAAGTATTTCCCCAATATAATTGCAAAAGGTGAAGAGCAGTGAGCAACTTTGTTAAGAGCTTTTATCATCATCATGATTACAGTTTTTTTCCCTCTGAGGATCAGCTGGAGGTTTTAAGGAGAAAAAAAAAAAGTATAGAAACATGTTTTGTGACTCTTCTAAAAAAAAAACCCTCTACAACTCAGACAACTGCTTTCTCTCACAGATTGGCAAATGACATATATAAAATATACTTAAGTAGATATGTATGGGTTTTTTGAGTCTAACATAATTATAATGCTTTATGTTATCTGTTGGAAATATCTGTGAAATAACCTATTATCTTGATCTAATGTGAACTTTTGCATTTAAGATTTAAAAAAAAAAAATCAACAAAACCCAACACACTGTTACATTTAGAGACTGAACATTAAATTGAAAATACCATATCCTTTTCACCAAAATAGAACAAGAACTGAAGAAACAATAACAATTTCTTACCTAAATTAATTTCTCAAATACCTGCTCCTGTATAAGTGTTGACAGCAAAAGCGTGCAAGGAAGAGCAATGTTTCATATCTGCCTTCACAGTCCCTCTGCACTCTGAATATCTCAATTTTCAAAACTTTTTTTATTTTTCTGAGCACTGTCTTCACAGATAAGCATCAGATTTTGTTCTTCATCACCACTTTCCTCCCCCTCAGAAACGCTGAATGGGAGAAAACTCTGACTCTTAACTTCCACGAGAAATCCCGGAGGAAAACTGTGGCAGATGTAGGAATGAAATCCACACATTTCAACCTCACAGGTCTAACCAATGGATAGGATTTAATCACTGGAAAAAAGCTCTGGACCTCCTGTGTTATACACTGGTAGCAGTGACTAAACTACAGGGGAGGGAACACCAAAGAGACAGTAAAGGAATGGTTATTAAGCCTTCATCAGCTTTGTTGTTCTCTCCAAAAGTACAATCACTTATAAATACTAAAGGTGCTTTTAATACCTTAAAGTGACATATGAACGTTCTACCTTCAGGAGTTGAAACTGTATTTTGAATAAAAACATCATAAGATTTTACAAAGAAGAGTTCCTCTATTTCAACAGCACTAGCATATCTGAAAAATTTCAATCAGGCTTCAGATCACACTGTGCTACTACAACGGTCTTGGCAAGCTTTTTTGTAACGACCTTGTAGTAAAGGTGGAATATGACAAGCTTTTAGTTTTACATGTCTCAGGTGTGAAAGCTTATAACCATAAATAAATGCTCCTCCAAACTACTGTGAGTTATGGAGTTTCCCCAGGCTCCACGCTGGATTCACGCTTTCAAAATCTATACACTTCCACTAGTTTTTAATTTTTGCCATAATGTTGCAGCCATATGACACCCTGAGTTATCCATCCCTCAATAAAGAAAACTCTGCAACAGCAGAGCTAATACCTGACTGATGTCAATAACTGAATAGCTCAGGAATTCGTGAAGATAATGCAAATAAGACAAATAGCAGTGTTTGTGTCTCCTCTGTGTACATTTATCTCCTCCTGTTCCTAACATGGACAGATGCTGCTGCTCCTTGTTACTTGCTTGACTTTATGGTAATTTTACCTTGAGTGAGAGATGTGCTTGTCTAAATACATGTTCTGAAGAAAGGACCTAAAGTGGTGGGTTTAGACCCTGTAGGTCTTCCAACAGTGTTAATCAATTCTGGTCAACACAATCTATCTTGGTTTATATGGTTTTCAGTCCAAACAATGGAATTCATGAAACCTATTCTTTACCAACATTATTTACAAATGCTTATGTAGAGCAACACAATAAACTTTACCATATGCTGTAAGAAAATCTAAGAGACGGTTGGGTAGGACACGACCATTGATGGAAACCTGATGAAGTCCAGAGAAACAAATTGATTCCCAACTAGAAGATAAAATGAGTCATTGCACAACTACCCAGGCAATAACAGAGTATATTTGCACAACATCCTTCACATGATCCCTCCTGATTTAAACTTCAAATAAGCTGATACCAATTTCATTGACATAATGAGAACAAACAAAATAAATCAAGTGAATAAAGTCCAGAGTGATCTTTGCCTCCTGGATAAGATGCATTTAGACAGTGTATCAACTGCTACGATGATTTATCTTAGAGACTGAGATGTATGCTTTAAGTAGCATTGTTAAAGCTAAATTTAATCTTACGTTTAAAGAAGGAGTTTAAATCAGTCTCCTCTTTTAAATGTAAGGCAGAAACAACACACCTCTGCATTTGTAGAGGAACTGACTGAAAGAGAAAAATGTTTAACCCTGGAACTCAAAGACAAAAGACAATTTCTCCGGGATATGAGTGCAGTACAAGTCAAGAAAAAGAGGCATCTCAAAAATCTCCTGGATATTCAATAGGCTAAAAAAATAGTACTGTTGATATTAAACTTGTGAAGCAAGTGAAATAGAGGTAAAGGCATTTAATGTACATAAAAGTGTAATATTAAAATAGAAGGAAAGTTTGAAGATATCTCCCATCAATAGGACTTCCTCTAGAAACCAGTTGTGGAGAGAGAATACAGGATTGTGTATATAGAGACTGAATGGGTACAAAAGTAGTTCTTTGTTAGGAGAAGCAGTGGGACTATGATATGAAGGTTATTTCCCACTGAGAAAAATTAAAAACAGAGCTACATAGCCAAGATGGGGGAAAGGAGCACGGCAGAAACAGCTACCAATCCAATACGTTTTTATATAGATTGGATAGTACAAATCCTGCAAAGTTAAGCCAGTTACATCTTTCCCCAAACAGTCTCCTCTTGGGACTTTGGAATCTTCTTGGAAATGTTATCATTATTAATCTGCTGGCCTCAGAAGTCTTAAGAACATGAAGGAATGTTGTCCTTCTCAACACGCACATGATAAGTGATCTTTCTGGAGGGCTTGTTTTCCCCTGCTACAACAGCAATTGGCCTTTATATTCTTTTTTTTTTTTTTTTAGGAGGATGTTGCCATATTCATCCTCACTATTCCCAATTAAAAAAAACCAAACCAAACTAAAAAACCAAATGCAACAACAACAACAAAATCCCAAACCTTGCCATGAAACAAACACAAAACCCAACAACCCCCACATCCAAAATTACCAGAAATTCCAATTTGCATTTGGAAGGGTTATAAAACCAAGTGCCTTACTACATGAGGTTTAGGGCAGCTCTGGAAATAACTTTTTAACAGCAGATGACACAGAATGTATCAAAGAAATGAAAATGGGGAGCACAGAACTCCTGTCCTCAAATAATTACATTCAAATGAAGACACTTGGCCCCTCTCTTTCCCTTGCTGACTGAAAATTGACACATCATTAGCAGATCTGGTAGGACCACAGAGTCTGGAAACCATTGTCAACTGCTGCCAGAAGATATTTGCAAAAATATTGCCCCCAAAATGTCACAATGGCCCTTCTTAAAGGGTCAAGAAATATTCAAAACGGTGCTTTGCTGAAGGAAATGCTCATTTATAGAGATCAAGTTAAACAAATCTCATCTGGTGCATTAAGAAACAGTCCTTAAAATATTTATGCGCTGAAACAATTCTGATAGTCTGAGATTTTCAGGTGGCATCTTCAGTTTCTGCTTCATCAGATTAAGAGCCACAAATGACCATTTTCATGTTTCATTTTAGCCCCTACCCTTTAAAATCTTTCTGAACTAGACTTCTTGGAAATGTCACAAGTATTCTGTCCAAAACATGACTGTGCTGTGGCAGCACCTGCCCAAAGTAGTCCAAAGCAAGATCCATCCTTCTATGCAAAATCCAAGTATTTACCCTTTCTGGAGAACACAAAACAATCTCATGCAGTTCCTTCTAGGTAAGGGAAAGTCTAAGAAAGAAAACCATGGTAAAACAAAGCAATCATTGTGTGAATCTATCCTGGAGCTGTGAAATCCTTGAGACACTTCAATTTGACTGGAAGGCTCTGAGCAATCAGATTTAAGAGGGTTTTACTTATTCAGTAGTTAGGTCTAGATGACCTGCAGACCAAATGACCTTCCAACCTAAATTGATTCCAAGTGCCACAAAGCAAGGATAAAGTAGAGAGTTCAACAGCTGCTTTACAGCACTTAATACAAGCAGTCTTCAATAAAGTCTGAGAAAATACTTGAAAGGAAATAGCATTGAATGCAATGTTTGAGAGCAAGGGCTCTACTGTTCTCCTCACAGACAATGCCATGAGGAGGGGGAGGGAAGAGGGAGACCAGCAGTTTTCCCGTGCTAACAATGCACAAACAAAAGACAGCTGGTCCCACAGACTATCACCTTCTAATGAGCTCAGGAAAACCTCAGATTTTAGGGCAGGCGTGAGC
Organism: Lepidothrix coronata; assembly: GCF_001604755.1. Taxonomy (NCBI): domain Eukaryota; kingdom Metazoa; phylum Chordata; class Aves; order Passeriformes; family Pipridae; genus Lepidothrix; species Lepidothrix coronata. The sequence continues at coordinate 912,195 of NW_016690273.1, read as the reverse complement.
CCCAGCTGCACCTCGCTGAAAATGGCAGCACAAATTCCAGACTTTCAGGAGGGAAAGATGAAGAACCATAAATAAGATCGTAGACATAAAAGAGTGCTGGATTTCATATTATAAGTGCCAAAAGTGAGACTCCTGGGAATTCTCTCAGCTGTGAATTGATGTTTCTGATGCCATGTTAGGCACCTGTTTGCCAGTTAGGTGTGACACTTTAAAAGGATGAACAGAACCTTCTTTAACGCTTAGACAGAGCAACAAGAAAAGCAGTAAGACATCATTTACTTTATGTCTTCCACCACAGGACATTATAAAATAGGTCCTATGCTTTGGTTAAAAGATAGAACTATTGCAGGACTGAATTCCTTGTGGGTATTGGGTACCTTCATCACAGGGCTCTTTGGCACCAAAGGAAGAGCTGAAGACTTCTTGAAGGCCCTGTGCAACTGAGCTCCAAAGATAATGCACATCACAGTGTCAAGCCCAGTTTACCAAATACAGCTTCAGTTGTGTATTCAGAATTGGTGTGCACTTCTGAAATAAGGGTGTGTTAATGTCCACAGATGACTGGGGCCCATGAGTAATTGTGACTCATTCCACAACTCCAGTGCCTGCAGGGCAGTTTCTGTTTGAATGGCAGTATATGGGTACATGATCACTGAATATGGATGAGATTGTGCTTATTTGTGCTGAAAATTTGCTTCTGTGGATGTGTTTTGGTTTTGCCTTTTTTTTTTTTTCCTTTTTTTTTGTTAATTATGAAGGTCCTAAAGTCTTGACCCATTGTTTTACAGCATCACAGCTGAATATATAACAGAACAGGAAAGAGTAAAGCAAATTTCAAAGCATGCATAGGCGAATACATGAACTCAATTTTATTCACTCCCCTCACTCACGACATTCAATGCATGCAAAGTTTCTGAGGAAAAAAAAGCCATGCAAGGGTTTAAAAAAAATAAATCTGAGCTGTATTTTAATTATTGATTTACTTATACTAATACATTAACACCATCAATTGGCTGGTTTTTCTGATTATCTTTATTGTTCCACATCTTAAGCTAAGCAATGTATATAACTAAACTTTATAAACATCCTGAGTATGAGTTTTTAGCTTTCAAAATACACGTAAACATGCATAGATATTTGCCTTAAAACCTGATGTTTAATTATCAGAAAACTCAATTTTATCTGAGAGAAATAAAAGAAAAAAATTACATTGTCACGATTTTCTATGAAAATGTATGTTCATACATATAAATACATTGTCATACATATATATATATATATACAAAAGCATGTATGGATTTATATGTATATGTAAGTCAAAATACATCCCTCAGGTTATATTTGCTACATCACTGCTTCGTTGAAATTCAGGAAATGGTTTACAGCACTGCTGACCTTACATGATTAGTTCTGAAAGGTTTATTTCTTTGTCACACTGATTTGTGGCAATCACCTTGCTGCTCTGAAGTCATGAATCTCTGTAGGTATTACAGCATGCCTTTCTATATACTGGTATGCTATCAGAAACAGTGATGATCATTTATACTGGTGTGAAGAGACAGGGAATGCTTAGGAGACATTTAGGAGTTCATTGTTCTCTGTTCAGATATTTATGACGATGATTAGAGATAAAAAATAAAAATTACATTTACATATTTATGAGCATTTTTATGCAATATCTTCATTTCGATTAAAATGCCATAAATATCCCTGCATCGCTATAATGCAAGCCAGAAATCTAACTACAATGCACTTGGTTTTTATCTTTCTCCTAAAAACTTCCTAAATTAAAGCAATGAACAAAATACAGCATGAGCAGTGGTGATTGATAAAAACAATGAAGATAGCCTGCCCTTAGGCGCAATTACAAAACTGTAAAGAACTAATCTATCATCTGATAAGACCTAAAGATATTTTTCTTTGTTTTGAGAGGCAGGAACAACCTTGTGGGAAATGCGTGGGCTGCAGAACCATGCAATGCAAATTGAAGGGTGCAGGCAGAAACTCACCTCTAGCTTTGTTCTTTGTAGCAGCCACTGGAAGCAAGGAAAAGATTGCACAAGAAGAAGAGAACAAAGATAGATTAGACAGAAGTTTGAGCAGGTAAGAATACAGAGAAACTTTATCACTATTGATTCAAAGCTAACAAACACAGTTTCTAGGATTATTTGACCTATTTATTGGAGACACTGCAGTGTTATGAGATAGTTCAGATCTATGATTCTGTCAGAAACCCTGTGTTGAAAACTTAGAAAATATATCAGAGCACGCACTCAAAAAGCACGTCGAGGAGAGCAGAAAAATCATGGACCATTAATCACAAGCAGGTGAGAACATATGTACACACATTTGTGAATTCTAAAACTTACAGCACGATTTGCCTGGCCAAAAGTGCATTCTGAAGTACCTGAATCTTACATCATTCCCTTGCTCCTATTTCTTGAAACACAAATGCAAACAAACGTTGGTTAAACTGCAGACATTCCAATGATTTACAATCTATGTTATATGATCATTGTTTTTCTTCACTGAAGTCTGTATTTTTGGATTGTTCTTGCACCGATGGAGCACGCAAAGCAAAAGGGGCAGACAACATTTTAATGAACAGTGATCAGTGTTCAAACTCAGAGAAAAAGGGAGAGACTCCAAAGCCTTCCTTGAGTATCCTGAAATCACACAGTTTCATGCTATTAACTGTGTATGCCCAACAAGGTAAGAAAAACATGAGTACAGCTTAAAATGTTCCACTAACCTCTGCCCTACTACCAAAATAAATGGAATCATTATTTTCTGTTTTCTGAGGCTCATAGATAATGCTGTTGATAATCAGGACCCAAAGTTAGAATGGAATCACTCTGTTAGCTAAATTACACAAAAAAGTGCTATCCACAACTCTCTAAACTATCAAGGGCACTCTGAAAAGGCTTTCATTCAAGAGCATCTCCAGGAAAAAAAGGTACCTCAGAAAAGAAACCCAAGGTAATTCCTCTTATGCTGGCCCTTCTTGTAAGACAACTACATTAACAAGTCAAAGGCAGCTACACTTGTGATCAAAAGGCACAAAAGAAAAGGAGAAAGACCCAATTCCGAGTCTGCTCTATTTGCTTCTCTTGTTCATACCTAGAGGAGTTTGTTTAGTTGGTTGGTTTGGTTTTGGTTATGGTTTTATTTAGCTTTTTATTTTGTTTCGTTTGTTTTATTTTTGGTTTGGTTTGGGCTTTTTTGGTCTGCTGTTTTACCAACCAGTCTTTAATAAGGCAAAAAAGGAGACATAGCAGCGAAGGCCAATTTGCCATATATATGAAGAAACTGCTGGAAAACTGAGACATTTAACAAAAAACGTCGGTTTTCCAGATATTAATTTTTTTCTGCACTGATCCCTCCTTTATTTCCAGGTGCACCATGCCCAATTGGCATAATTCTCCTGGCAGCGAAAAGAAAACAAAAAAAGCAGTCTCATGATGTCTACATTCAGCGTTACTTCATGAAACAGCTCTGCTTTGGGAGGTGCAATGAGTGCAGATGCTCCTGCAGAGCTCTTTCCATAAGGCTATTTAACCAGACATATTCACCTGCAAAACTGCCTGTAAATCTTACATATGCTAAAAATTGCTTGTGCAGTAAACAAAATTAATGGTGCTGTTCTAATTCCACAAGAAGTGAACGGTTTCTCCTTCATGCAAATATAAGTTGATAATGAATGCACCGAGTTCATCAACCTGTTCATTTTCTCACGCTTTCCCCTTCTTTCTCAGCCCTAAGAATTACATCCACGTGTGAATGCATTATCACTTCTAGTCAGATTACTCATATAAACTCAACAAAGGTCTGGAGGAAATACTATCTCCCCTTCCCCACAGGAAATTTAAAAGCAATAGGAGACTTTATACTTACTTAATCTCAATAAAAAAGATGTATGAGTGAGTGTGGATATGTAAATACATTATACATTAAAATACATATGTATTTGAATTCTTCAGAATAAATATATATACACACATATGCATATGGAAATGATATAATCTGTGTATGGGTACATATATATATATGTATATTAGAAGAATCCATGCATTCTATGATTAGACAGCTTTATTTTGAAGCGTGTGCACTAGACAGAGCATTATTACCTATCATGTATCAGTAAATAAAGAAAAGATATAAATGAGATTGTACATTATAATTGGAAGTAGGGCAGGTTACTAGGCTTGTTAGGCCAATTATAACTCTCTGCAAATCCACTAGTAGAGGACTAGATGACAGTAACCTTCTTAAAAATGTCATGTTCGATACTTGTAAGTTTTTCCACTGACAGCACGGTCCAATTACAAGTCAATTCGTAAAGTTCAAATGGCACAACAGCCAAATTAGCTGAAAATGGTCTTTCAAAATATAATTCTGCCTACTGCAGGCAACTAGCTGGAGCTGTGTCCATCAACAACCCATCTTTTTGATACCTAGCATAAGGGAAAATTTCCTTTCACTGGTATCACTGAGGTAGGTATTTCTCTTTCCAAAGGGGAAAAAAAAAATAAAAATCTCTCTTCCCTCTTTACTCTCCTTGTCATTCTGTGTAAAGAGAATACAACTTTCAGCTGTATCCATTATGTTTGAAAATTTTTATCTACTTATCATCATTAGATGAAAAGTCATAGCAGACAAGCGTAGATAAATGTTTCAAACGAGCATCAGCAAGACTGAAATTTAGCAGAGGGAAGGTGAGATCTTGGTTAGAGCACCAGATGTGGGATAACTCAGCTTTTTATGCCACTAAAATCAGTGACAAAAGACCTGTGGGTTTTAACAAACAACGTTAAAGCAAAAGTGGATCCTTTGACTGTAAGTCGTCAGCAAGGCAGTTGATTTTTCTGCATTTCACATAACACATTCTCTTTTCCCCCCCGTAGACCTCCTTGCTTGCTGATTAAAGAGACAAAGTCTTCAAGGCAGTGAGTCTCTCCTCAAGCTAGTACACTCGTAGGACATTGATTTGAAATTTCTGTAACACAAGTAAAATGGTTTAGGACTGGCCATTTTGGGGTACAATGTAACCTAACAACTAGGATTTGCTGTATATGGCTGGCCCATGCTTTATTTGGCTAAATGAACAAGACAATCAGCAAAGTGATAAAAAGGAAGGGCAATGACTTCTGGTGCTTCTGTATGTTCAGGGATTTCTGTAAAAACCATTTATAAGGGTGTTTTTCCTTAGTTGCTCTGTCTTGTCTTTCTTAGGAAATTGATTCTGGACAGGGAGGCATACTACAGAAAAGTGTGAACAATGACCTTTGCTGGAATTTAAGGAAAATTTTAAAGACCAGAGAAGAAAGAAAGACAAAGTGGGAAGAAAAGACCATATTTTCAGAAGTTGGGTTGAAAGGCATGACAGAGCTACTAGATTTCTAGGTAAGGCTGAGAAATAAATCTCTTCTACTTTCTCTATCAAGATTAAACAGCACTGTATTTTCTGAAGGCTCTTCTGGTCACGGGATATGTAAAACAAAAAGGTTGGAAAGGTCTGTAGGGCGAGGGGATCACAGAACAGCAAGAAGGCAAGGTCAGAGATCTCAGGGGAGTCCACTATGAGAGATCCAGAAAGGAGAGGACAACCGTGCCAGGTCCTCAGTTGTGGCAGTTAATTTTCACAGAACTAAGGCTTTTAGGGCATTTTCAAATCAGAAAGGCAATTCTGTTGTAGCTGTGCTGCTGAAACAACGTTTTTTAAAAATCACTGCCTGAACATAAAAAGCTAGATTCAAATTTCAAAACCCCTAATATACCCTTGCTCTCAAATATCAATAATATATTGTGCTTTATTTTCTGTGATATATCTTTCTGACTTCTTGCTTTTTGTATGCCAACAATTGTTAAATTACATTCTTTGATAAATGGTGGCTACAAGTTGTTCAATCTTTTCTCCACACTCAGCTGTCTCTACAGTGTTCAATTTTGTGGACATTTTTAGACAGATTTGATATAGCATTTATTTTATTTTTCTCTTATATGTGATTTATTATTCAATCTGGGGTTTTGTCTTCTGTCTTTGGAAAAAAAACCTGCATCTTTCCAATTACTTCAATAGCTCAATAAAAATAAAAAAAAGGGAAAAAGTATTTCCCCCTGATATCCAGCTTACTTAACCTTTTATTTCAAAAGGAGAAAGAAAAAGGAAAGTGAAAGGTTTGAGGTCAGTCTTGTTTTCATTTCACCTATTCCATGCACTAAGAATGCAGACAGAGGAAAAACCAGTCTAAGATCTAAATGTTATAATGACTGTATTCAAGAAAAGAAACAATATGAAAGTCACATTGCACATAATGTCACATAAAGCACATTGCATTGATTTTCTCCTGAATACAGTAATGTACATTTCCAGCAAATCTGGAGGTCCTCTCATCTTCAATAAAAAAATTAAGACATCAACAGTCTACAGGATGGATGTATTTAGTTATCTGTATTTTTGCTCCAGTCTTAAAACCTTTTGTGATCATGGAACGTGAAAAATGATCAGAGAAGCAGCATACAGAAATACCTCCCACCCCCACAGAAAACTCCACAAACACCCACACAACCCTGCTCCCCAACACACCCAATATATAATACATATAATGTAGATTTTCAGTTTTCTGAAAAAAGGTCATTATTTTTACACTACTTAAATTTAGAATTTTCTCTTTGATTTTAGGGTGATGATGACGAGAACATTTTTTTTTTTTTTCCCTTTGGGTAGACTGATGGATTATCACTGATCATTTAGGTCACCTAAATGCCAACTCTAATTCTCTGACTGGAAAAGCTCCTTTGTGTGACAGAAGGCTTAGTAGGATCCTTTTCTCCAGAAAATAATGCAAATTATTAGGTTGCCACAGACTAGAGACCTATTCAAAGCAAGGATACCAGTGCTATAATTCATCATGCTTTTCCCCCTCTTTTTCCAAAACCAACATTTTCCAAAAGCCACTGAAGGAAAAAGAAACCACTACCATCACTTGAAATTCTTGGTGGGAATTTTGAGTCTCCTGCAGATTGGCTGACAGATGACAGAGAAATCTGGGATTTTAGGAGTTCTTTTAGCTTTGGATACAGTATAAAAACCCTAGATACAGTGTCACAGATAAATTTGTTTACTTCTGGTTTTCTAATCTCTCATATGATAACCTCTATTGCTATACCTTTGCATTTTATACTGAATATTCTTTTTTATACATAAGTTCTGCATACTCTTCTCATGGAGGTTTCTAAAACATCAGTTAGTGACATTTGCAGATATAATCAGAATCCAGATATTCCTAGATAAGCTTTCCTCTCTGTATTTACATAACCATTAAAAATCTGTGCAGTCGTGCACATGTAATTAAATGGAATCGAAACATGTGACCTTCTATTATTCTATTTATTCTGTGTTCTCTCTTTGCATCATTCTAACCACAACACAAGTTCCTAAAACGACATCAGCTAAATTTCTCTCAGAAAGAGATAAATTTCACTTACTCAACTCATTGACTGATCTTCAAAAAACCAAGAACTTTTTTGGTTCTGAGAATTTAACACATTTTTTCCCTCAGGGTTCAAGAGAAAAACTACAAATGAAGTGAAATGCAACAACAATATGTGATTTTGCCATGACAAAAGTTGATTTTTTTTTAATCATAGTTGTAACATTAAATGTATAAAATATAATGTATATTGAATATATTGTATATAGTAGGGATTATGTGTGTATATAGTAATTTGTAATAATTTTTCCTCTTGGAACATAAAATACAGTCCTGAAGATAGAACTGAAAAAGGGATAAAAGTGCTAATTTGGAAGGGTTTATGAAGAGGTCAGCTACTGCATCCTCTGGGCTTGAAGCATCATGAGTTCTCTTTGGACCTCTCCTAACAGATTGACAAACATATTGTTAAAATATGTGCTGATGGGGACTTCAAAAGCTCTCCAGGTAACCTCTTTTAGTGCACAGTTGTCCTCTTAATGGTGAATTGTTTTGCTGACATACAACCTAACCATCCCACCTAGGAGACTACCTCAATTACTTGAACCTTCTCATACCTTCCATGAGTAGAAACAATAGAACACAAACTTCTTTAATGTAACCCTTTGCAAATTAGAATTTTTAACTCTTCTGTGCCTAAAAAATCACATTCTTCCTCTTCCTTAATATAATGTTTTTCAACTTCCACTTTATTGCCTTCCTCAGTTTTAAAACTGACGAGATTATCACATGCAGCGACTTGTATTATGTGGCACTAATCACAAAATATTGAAAAACACGCAGCTCCATTTTCTTTCTGAAAAGTAGACTATAAATACAGTAATTTTGTTCTCAATACTCATTACAGCTGGCATGATGGAGATCAGCAGAAGCATCTTATAATCCAAACATCACTAGAGTTCAGGGTTCCAGCTGTAGCTGATCACACGTCACACCATATGACTGTATAGTGAAAATAGAAGATGAGTATAATCATGCCCTAAAGGCTCCTCTTGAAGGCATGGAGATAACATGATTTGCCTGTCCCAAAATGCCAACTTTATGCATGTTATAATACAACTGGGCACGCAACTTCCATAAGCAATGCAAGTTGCAAGTAAGCAATTTTGTCATAAGCTGGGTTTCCGTAAATCATCACAGAAATTTCACTTGCAGATAAACAATACAGTTGATAAACAAGAGTAAATACAATTTTTATATTCTGTTTTATCAAGGTAACAATGTTTTAAGGAGTCTGTATAAAGGCAACTCTGGAGTTGCAGAATAAAGAACTCTGCAAGGCCATAAGCGTGGTTCTGTCGGGCAGAAATGCAAGTACTCAGTTCAGCCCTCAGATCTATTTTGCACATATTCTAAAATATAAAACAAATATTTGAAAAACTTTGATACTCATTCATCCTCTCAGACAAGCTACCAAAATCGTTCATCACACCGAAGGTGCACGCACACATACTTGCCCAACTTCTGTGTGTGTCAGGTCTCCAGCACAAATAGGAAGGAAAAGATCCTACTTGGAAACAGTTAGCAAACTATTTAGCCACAAATTGGCTGTCATCGTGTGACTGTGATCGGGCAGAAGCAGCTGTAAAGCAGCAAGCTTGGGTTTCTTTTCAGATCTGCATATCAATGCATGAAAAACACCTCAAACTATGCCTTGTCCATTTTTCTCAACCCAGGAGCAACCTGTGATGTTCACGTCTCATGTCAGGTTGTTTGTTTTTTTTTTTTTGCTAATGTATATTCTATCTGACACTATTACAAACAGAAATTTCTTCAGTCTGCTGTGCTTATATACATCAGTTTCTAGTCACAGTCCACAGGTCTGATAACCCACAAAGGGCTAATGGTTCCTGTATTTGAAAACAGACAATCTGCATGAAATCAAAAATATTGTAATCCAGAGCAAGGAGCTTGGTAGACAAACAGACGTGGTTCTCCTTATGTCACCTCTACTTACAATTAAATCATCTACTATAAGCCTTAAGAAGGTTTTGAAAAGGTTTGTAATTGCATGATACTTTCCCTATTATTTATTTTTCTCTTTTTTTATTAAATATGACAGCCCTTGGTATCTCTATATAAGAAGTGTTACATCACAACCATAATAGATCATCCCCATGAAATGCTTTCTTAATAAGGTTAAACTATGTATTAAGGGTCACTGGGGCAGCAGCAATTGAAACATGTAGAAAGCAGCACATATTTGAAAGGACAGAGAATTAAAACCTTAAACAGAAAAATAAGATTTTTTTTTTAAATCCCCAAATATTATCAGTTCATACTTTTCCAGATATTGAGAGACAAACTTGGGTAACTGGCAATAGTGATGAAAAAAAAAAATACCATAGTAAATTCAGTGCAGAGCTCAAACACTTGGATTTTCTTAGGTTTAAGTGAACATCAGTACCTATGTTCTAAACCTAAGTACTTCTTCAGCTGGAGAATGGGAATTTCAGGTGTAATAGCAAACCAACCAGAGTATTTTGTTAAGACCCCCGAATACCAAAATAAATCTTACACCAAAATAGGACTATCTCACTCAAACAATTCAGCTTCAAACACATTTATTCTCAGAAACATGGTAGGAAGACACATGACATTCCATATGATTTATTTATAGCATCTATCCCAGTTTGGATAATGGGGAACTCAAGGCAAATCTTTCAGCCTTATCATATGGTTACCAGTGAAGTAATATTAAAAAACAACTTTTGCATTTTTTAATGTCATTTACTGCTGGTTTTTTCCTATATTTTTCTGGCAGTTCAAGGAACAAGGGTAAACTAAAGGAAAAAAAAAACACATTAAGACTGTGTACTGTGCCCAAAGTTCAAATATTTGACTGCAATTTAACATCTGCTATTCATAATCATATAAAAAAAATAAAAGGCTAACTCCTATTTTTTTTTTTCTTTATATCTGACTTTACAACAAAGGACTCAGTGCCACTCCATGTTGTCAGCCAATATCAAATTTGATGCCTACTAGTGCTGTTAAGGTGAAAAGCTGCCTTGGTAAGACTTACTAAATAAGACTTCTTTTTGTAGCTTGGGTGAGACACATAAATGAGGAACTATTTTTATAAGAATGCACTGTCCAGAGATAAATCTCATCCTTACTATCAATTTTTTTTTGATCTGACACCATCTTTCACTGTATATCTGAAACTTTACCTCACTATATGCATTAATTTAACAATCTAGTCATAGTAAAAAGAACAATTTCATTTCCTGTATATAGTTATAATCTTCTGCTGTGGTTTTAAATATATTTATGTGTTGAACATGCAAACAAATACAGTTAAAATAATCAGGTAACCTAGAACTTTCCCACAGTTGCAAGAAATAGAACTGAAAATTCACAAATTGGAGCAATTCACAATTCTAGACTAAAGATTTTACATCCACCCCCACTCTCTTCTTGTATAAAGAAACACAAACCAATAATTCTATACGAGATTAAGACTGGAGGGATGAATACCCAGAATCCACAATCATGTACCCAGATATTCAGAATTTGTAAACGCATAGAACAGCCACTAAGTTTCTCAGGCAGGAAAGAAAGGAATATTAAATTTAGAATTTAAAACACTGTTTAAAAGGCTTAAAAATGAAAGTTTCAAAAAAGCTATAATTGTTTCAAATGTTATACTCTTTATACTGCCATGAGCCCCATTTTTGTCTGATCTGAGCATTAAATGCACTTCTATTCCTCCTTGAATTATATAGCCACTGTACTGAAATCATTTTTAGGCAAGATTAATTTAAGAATTTATCTATGTTTATAGCAGCTGTCATTAGTCCTGGCTCTCCATATCACACTCAGGTTACTACATGCAATGGTAGGCTTAAAGTGTTGGCATTTAAAAAGCTGGAAGCACTGTCTGTGAAGGAATATTCAATCTGGAAGCTTTTTGCAGCAATGAAATAAAAAAAAAATAAATTTATTACTGGGCACTAAGCTGATGGGCTGAAAAGCTCTGCTTAGGTGGTCGGCAATCATAATTAGAAAATTACATTGATATTAAAACTCTCTCTAGATTGCATTCCATCTGAATGAGTTTCAGAAGGGGTGGTTCACACCTTGCCAGACTAACCAGACCATCCACGGACTGCTGACACGAGCTGTTGACGTGGTTTGTCACAGCTTTGTTCTGCACTGGGGCCCTTTACCATGTGCCCTTTAGCTGTACACGTTGGCCATCCCTCAAAACCAGACCAGATACATTTCCTGAACATCTCTGTTCTGTCTCAGAGTCATCAAAATAAGGACTTATTATAGAACATCTTTAGCAGGGTGAGTAGACACAGTAAAAGTCAGCACATGCACCTGGCAAACAGACTCACTGATGGTGGTACATGGATCACTGTAGAGGCAGCACCAAGCAAAAGCTCCTGAGTGACTGCCAGAAATAGGTGAAGCAGGGGAAACAACATTCTGCAAGTTCTGCCACTTTGGTGGCATGAAAAGGAGAAGGCTGAAGAATCGTGGCTCGTAGTTAGCACAGGATCTTTAAAAACTGAGCCTAGGAGAGGTAGCAAGTTCACATATATATTAGGATTAACTGAAAATTTTAGATGACAAAAGAAGAAGTTCTTCAAAGTCAGCAAGAAAAATTAAAAAAAAGAACAGTGAGGTAAAAAAGATTAAGGTGGAGAGAAGGGGGAAAATAAGCCAAGGATAATTGAAAAGAAGGGGAGAAGATTAAACTCAAAATCAAGATCAGGCAGCTCAGAGAACCA